>NC_056727.1:1089293371-1089588371 GCF_019279795.1 Protopterus annectens | reverse complement strand
GGGCGCATAGTAGGTATATTTGGGGAGGTAGGTTGGGTAGGATAACAAACAAGACAGACAAGACAGCATACAGGGGTGGTATATGACACGTGGGGATAAACATCTTGATGGGGAGGGGTACTTGGAAAGGGTCTATATTAGAATACTGAAACCTCACTTATGCGAATCCTGATAGGCCGACACATACACAGTGAACCGCAAGAACACCAAACGTACTTAAGTGCGAAATTCAAAATATCAAATTGCCATAGTTGGCCAACTTCACTGTCCACTACGTACTGCTTGCCCAAACAAAATAAATATGAATGTATTACTATATATGCACTTACCTTAACCCGCACCCTAACCCTAAGGTCAGTAACTATTGTACATTTATGTTAGGGAGCTATATCGGATAGGGGAATCTCCTACTGATGTTTTACCTTACTAAACATGGTGTGGACAACTATGGTGATTGGGTATTTTGAATTTCGCACTTAAGCACGTTCAATGTTCATGTGGTTTGCAGTTTATATTTCAGCCTTTTGGGATTCGCGTAAGTGAGGTATCATCATTCTACTATAGACCCATTTGGAAATCTGAAGCCCATGAGTCCCCTAGTGGAAACAGTGGGACTGAGGTCCTCACCCATGGGCAGTCACCACTGCACCTTCACAGCCCCGAAGATGGCTGTGCTGGTGGCTGAGTAGGAGGGCAGGTCCACCCTCTAGTTGTGACAAGCAGCCCTCAAACTGGCATAGCAGATCTCCAAACTCCATGCAGAGCTCACTACTAACTATGCACTAGACCTGACAATGGGTGACAGTGTCCTGTCTGCACCCACTCCCAGGGTGGGGGGCAAGCCCCTTCCCCTGAGGCGGTTCCACCCAAAGGTGGTGCAGGACCAGCAGATGAGGAGGTCCCGGGGTGGGCCCCAGATGTGCTGGTGCCCAGTGCCACGGCCAGTTGAGGTGGGAAAGGTGGATCCACTGGGACGAACCTTCCCAAACGTGCTATGGTGTTTCAATTTTACAACATATGTGGGTTAGTAATACTCAACACTCCAGGATTAGGTATAACAGCATGCAGAGATATTTCCATTAACCCAAAACACCAGATATGGAACAGTTGCATAGCAAACAGAAAATATGCATATATATGGAACCACATTGGCCATTATAACAGCATGCAGGTACTTTGTTGGCAGCATGCCACCAATGTGAGAGTATTTCAACATGGCACATGCATAGAAACAAATTTAAATATATATGTCCGAAAAGTAGATTTAATGAAGCACATACCGGTTGAGTTGTGTATTTAGTTTATTATTGCAGATATGGTCGGGGGGGGTGTCAATTAACAACTAGTATATTCCTGTAGTTCTCATTGCTTTCCTAGTCAGTGCTATGATCTGTACCTTACAGGTATTAGTACACTACTCTATGTCCTTAGTTTGGACAGTGGTATGGATGTAGACAACTATATACATGAACTGAGTTGTACCTGCAGTGTACACCTTTTACCTGGTATACCTGTGAAGGTATTGCTTGTTAACACTGTCTAACTGTTTCTACACATATTCCCAAATTCCATGTTGATGTTATGCAGATACCTGTCCATCTCTTATTGCACACACTTTGGGCATGTCTTGACCACATGCAGGTGAACCGGGACATATTTTGGCTATTGTCCTCTTAAACCTTTGGTGAATTGTACAATGACAGGTTTGTTTTCATTGACATTTTCCAAATATGTACAGGCCTGACAGTCAGTTATATGACATGACATGCTGCCTACATGTCAGAGATTAGCACACTGATATGCCAGGGGGGCAGGGTAACAGCCAGCAGATATGGGCCAATTAACTGGACATTCTGCACAATTCTGTACACATGTGGGATATGATTCTACATACAGCTTACTATCACTCCCAGGATTTGAACCATGGCAGTGTCTGCCAAAAATAAAACAGTGCCCATCACAGTTGAGTGTGCTATATAGATATTGCTGTGTATCTTTTCTCTGATTTCTAGCTATAAGTCTCCTGTGGTTTTACAATCTGACCATGTAATTACAACACTCTTATACAGGATTTCCTAAACATTTTTATTATTTAGCAGAGTGTGGGTGACAGTGATGAGTAATACCTTATTATTTAGAGCAGCTGCAACACCAACAATGCCATACAATACCAGAGTAAACAGTACCAGTACAGGATATCAATCTTTTATTTCTAGGCACACTTTTCATATCTGACAGACCTGTGGGGGCAATGTTTGTTTGCACTACCTGAATGTTGCCACACATATTACCAGATTCCACATTAGTATTATGCACATACATCTCACTCTGTTACTGCACACACTCTGGTCACAACATGGGGGTGGAGAGAGGACATGCTTGGCTTATTACTCTCATAACATTTTGGGGAGTTGCTAGAGTGATATGTTTGTTCTTATTGATGTCTGACAATCAGTTGTATTTCTTATTACTGCCTAAATGTCTGGGATCATCCCACTGATTTGCCAGGGGGACAGGGTGACAGGCAATGGATATGGGCCAATTAACTGGACATTATGGACATATCTGTACAGTTGTGGGGTATTATTCTGCATACAGCCTACTACCACTCCCGGGATTCGAACCACGGCTGTGTGTGCTAAAAATGTAACAGCTCCCATCTCAGTCAACTGTGCTTTTTGGATTACATTGTCTATATATATATATATATATATATATATATATATATATATATATATATATATATATATATATATATATTTTTTAATCTTTTATTTACATACAACCTGTATAAGACTCTTCCTGCCATATTCGCTGGTGTATGCAGTACATGCCTTAAACAATACAGGTTTTATACAGGCAGTTAACCTACTACTACTTTTAGATTTATTTCCTGTGACAGTACATGCAAGAGTATTACTAACCTGCCTCGCATCACAACAGCTGCTATCTACAGGCATGGGCTTCCTGGTTCGCAGCCCACTCATCTGCCACTGTGAAAGACATAAGAGGAATATTTAGCCATACCTATCCATAATATACATGAGCTGGCAATTATTAAACAGGTAGTGGACTGACACTTACACATGGCTGGGACATCCCCTGTCCTCCTAACCTCTTGGATCCACTGATCCAAGAAATCCCTCTTTCTCCACTTCAGGTCAGCATAGTGACGCCTGACTTGCTCACCACTTTGAGGTATGCCAGTGCCACTGGTGAGGTCACAGGCAAGATGGTCCCAGGCTTCTACTTTATAATGGAAACCCTGGTACTGGCCCTGTGGCAGTCTCTGGTCATTGTCTTTCACAAGGTTTTCTGCCATGACTGTGGACTCCTGGGTGCCCCAGCGCTGTGCCCGAAAGTGCACACCCTCTCGCATACCAGTCATAGTGCCTACAGGATTAAGCTGCGACCAGTTATGAGATGTAGGCCCACCTGTTGGATTTTAATAGGGCCGATTTCCCACACTTTGCCATGATTGGACGGTTTTGAAAATACTGAGCTATGGGCAAACCTGCTTACCTGAGGTTGGCATTGCTTAAAGGAGTATAGCAATGGGCAACCTGATTTAGCTGGCCTACACATTGCTTACATCTAGTAAGCTGGGCTGTGCAATGCTTAGCATTGCTTAATTTTTAATTTGCATACTGTTTGCTGTTTGGCATTGATGTATTATTTATTACATGTTATCTATGTGTTTGGTATCCATGGTTCATGTGTACGTACACTGTATCGGGTCCTTGTGTTTATTAGGCGATTTCAATACTTTATTACAATGACACCTCACATCTGGACTTAATGCAGTACTCCGGTTCACATATTTATTTTATGTAGTAGGTTATACAACATAAAACTGTATATAGATTCCTTTCACATGTTAAGGTTGATTTTACTATAATGAGGATCTGTTTGGTGATACCTCTGTCATATGTGCTTCTGTGATGGCTTAGTGGTTAACTACTGTTGTTATATTGTACAGGGACCTGGGTTCAAGACCTGCAAAGGCTGTTTATTTTGTTTCTGGCCAGAACAGCGGCTGTTGCATACAGAGTGACTAAGGCACTTTTAAGCAATTCTAATTGGCTTTACACGTGTATGCACGAAGGTAAGCAATGCTAACCTCTGGTTAAATATACTTACAGAGGGTTAGCTTCAATATTGCTTAACTTGTATATGCATTGCTTACCCCCATGCAAACTGGCGTAAACTTGCTGACTACTGCTTAAATATGCTTACTCCTGCTTAATACTGCTTACTCCGGCTTATCCCCACTCTAATTTAGACAGAATTGTAAAATGGTTCTTGGGAAGGTGGTGGATTTAGACACTCTATGGATTTATCATTCATTACACATTGTACCTTCGATTTGTATCCGTGATTCATGTGTACATATACTGTATGGGGCACTTGTGTTTATCTGTGGATTTTACAACATTATGACAATGACACCTCACATCTGCATGTAATGCTAATATATGTTATTTAGTAGGTTACGCAACAAAAAATATTGTTCATAAAGTGATTTGGCATGGAAAATGGAATGTATTGTAGTAAGACTCAAACCGGGAATGTTTACTCATAAGGCGAATGCTCTGCCCACTACACTATCGCAGTACTGCTTCATTTACATATAGCTTGATATTTATCCTCTTGTGCCATTTAAGCTGCAATATACATTGCTAAGCAATGGGCAAACCTGCGCACCTACGGTTAAATTTTATCTGCTTGATAAAAAAAAAAAACTAGCTTGTTTATAGTTTATATTTTAACTATTGCTCTTATAAACTTGGGGGGATGTTGCTGGAGGTATGCGAATACCTATGAGCAGTCTCGCTCATTCTTATTGCTAAACTGTTGTTATTGATTGCAGGGGCATGTATATTCTGAGAACTCTGCTCTCAGACACGCCCCCTGCACTCGTACATGCTCCACGCACGTTCATTTAGGAGCTCAGGCATCACGCCTTTATTAATATGCCTGGCACACTGCCGTGCTGCTCCTAAATGGCCACTTCTGTGCAGGACTAAGCTAGTCCTGCATGGAAGAATAGTGAATACGGGGGATTGAGATTCAGAACAATAATTCAAATTTCCCTTAGGAAATAATTACAATTGCAATCTCTAACTCTGCACAACCAAATATTCACTTCTTTAGGGAGATTTCCTCTTCTTCAAGTTGATGTGATCAGGAAGGTGGTTTATATAAGTTTGGGGGATGTAAGGTTTCCCCCACCATGGGGATGCTGGGAGCTTGGCCCCTGTAAAAAATGCTTAAAGGTATTTTTTTCACCTTTCTGTTTTTTGGGTACTATATTTCAACATTTTGGAAGGTCCGGGTTGTGCCTTCTAATGTTTCATAGTAGAACAGGGATGTGTGGCTAACTTCTTATGCATATATTCATACAACAGCAATCTCCAACTCACTAAAACATGGCAGGTCTTTTTCTTTCTCCTTCTTCACCGAACTGCTCACATGGCTACCTTTATCTTGGCTATTCACCAAGTTGCACACACAGCTTGCTATTGCTTGGCAAATAGTTTGCTGACTCATACCTGGAAGCACTATACACTAGGTTACCTCAAGGAACCTAGCTTTTTCCATGACAACGTGACACTGACACGCACTTATAAGCATTTGTAAAACTGAAGCAGCTGCAACAAAATTGAAATAAAACTAGGCTGTAGCATTTCTCTTTACCCTTTATGTTAAATAATTACAACAGACA
The DNA here is from genome assembly GCF_019279795.1 of Protopterus annectens. Classification (NCBI taxonomy): domain Eukaryota; kingdom Metazoa; phylum Chordata; order Ceratodontiformes; family Protopteridae; genus Protopterus; species Protopterus annectens. Next base: position 1,089,582,646 of record NC_056727.1, on the reverse strand, counting down.
ATATCAAATGCATAAAATTTGACTGAGCATATCATACACTGAGTAAAAAGTTGGTTCATTCATATTTAACCTGTTATGAATATTCTATCTATGACAGCCATAGGAAAAGCTTTGTTTTCAACACTGACAAGAAAATTCTATAAAAATTAGGAATTTCTTTCTGCCATAGAGACAGACATATGTTTTGGACATTGCTGGGTTGTGTAATTGCAGTGACAAGACAGGGCAAACAAAAGCAAAGCTGTTGTTAAGCCTTACCTCCTAGCTGTTAAAGCTTAGGTTGGATTTTATATGGCAGTTCATGTCATTGGTGGACATCAAACTGTTACCTTGCACTACATGCATATTCAGTTTTTTAGATTTATGTATGTGATATTTTAGTGGCTCGCAGGCTTTGCCATTCCAATTTCAGGACAGTCTGACCACCAATCAAAATTTTGGAAAGCAGCTTTTTTTCTGCCTAGGAGATCATTATTATTGGCTACGTAATTGAATAGTGGCTAACTCAAAACAGACTCTCAAGTTTACTGAAGCTAACCCAAATAGTATTAATTTTGAGAATGAAATTAAAGCCATGTGTGTTCTTATAGTACAGAAAAGCACAGTGCTCCAGTTAACACCAGTAAGACTGTATGCATCCTGAAAGCTGTAATATACACAGCAATGACACAAATAAAAATAAAAAAAACATATATTTCTTTGGCAGTTTTTCATTTGCTCTTTACAGCTATTGTGTACAGAATAAAGCTTATCTCTTGTGATAAAGGCAGTTTTAATAGACCTAAATGTGTTACTGCTGAATTCTAGGAGCCTAAACTAGAAACTCAATACCCTACAAGCTCCCTCACTCTGGAGGACATCTGTGCCATTACCAAGACTTGATTTAAATCCACAGAAAGTACTCCAGCAGTGCAAGGCTTCAGTGCCTTCCACACATCTAGACCATCAGCTGCACAGACAGAGACAAAAGGTGGAGGTGTCTTGATCTACATTAACAGTAAGTTTAATTGTATGTTGGTTAAACAGGATGATGCCCTGAAATCTATCCGCATCCAAATCACCACAGAAAAAATAATCCCACAACATATCCTAACATAAATAGATCACTCTGTGTGTCTCTAGAATCTCATAGCTTGTACCTAGACCTATGAGAGACACTCACCATTAAGTCAAGTACCCTACTCATGGTAGACTTTAACTACCCCTCTATAGATTGGGAAACATACTGTCTCATAGTTACAGGCACAATTCCTGGACTTTATTACCGGAAATACCCTTGACCAGAGAGAGCAGACAGGTTCAAACATACTGGACCTGGTACTCACCAAAATGGAAGAGCACTGCTCCCTCCCACCTTGTCATGTCTTCACTGGTGAGGTCAAACCACAAAGCTATCACCTTCGAAACAAAAATCAACTTGATAACCCTAGTAAACCCTTTAACAAGAATGATTCCAAAGCAAACCACATCCTATTAAGTGATAATTTCTTAAATGTCTTGGCCGCCCCAACCCCAAGTTCACAGCAACCAGTGCAGAACTGTTCACAGGGACCCTGTATAGCCATGCACATTGCTGCATAGACTCTGCTGTCCCTACTAGAACTAAGCCCAAAACAAACTCTAAAAACAAACCACACTGGTGAAATCCTAACCTCAATAGGGTATATAACAAAATGAAAAAAAAAAAAAATCAGGAAGAGAACTCCCATAATGATAGGAGCTCTCTGCTTAAACTAAACAGGAAAAAAACAAGTCTAATTAAGTCCAGCAAGGTTATTTAAGAGGTCAAGATAACCTCACAGGCTAAAAACAAATACAAGGCCTTCTACAGCAAGGTCTGAAACCTCAAAGGCAGCATACATCAGTGTGCCAAACTGGTGGTCAATGCTGCCAGTTTCACTAAGCAGAATTCCATAGCAAATTTGCTGGCTGACAAATTCAGCTCAGACTTCACACCCCCCCCCCCCTCCACCCCACACACAAATTACCTACTAGCAGGTGCTGGTGACACTCACTAAGGCCAAAAACACAGCTTCAGTAGGCTCTAACAATATCCTGGGATGCCTGTTAAATAGCTTGAAACATGACCTATCAGGCCCACTTGAGCCTCTTTTCTACTATAGCCTCAAAATAGGCTTTGTACCACAAGCATGTAGGACTTCAATGGTTATCCCACTTCACAAGGGTGGACCATCAACTGACCCTGGAAACTACTGCCCTATTAGTCTGACTAGTCTAATATGTAAAGCCATAGAATGAGTTATCATGAATATAATAAAAAAAGTCACAGGCAATCATCAGACAATAGAGACAACCCAGTCTGGCTATGCTAAAGGAAGGTCAGCAATACTAAGCATAGTGGAGTTCTTTGAGAAGGTCAGCAAGGTAATAGTTGAGGGGAAACAGTGCATATCGTCTAAGTGGAGTTGGCTAAGGCATTCAAAATAAGATCCAACTCAGGTATAAGTGACATACTCACCAAACTGGGCATAAACCCCTACATAACTCACTGTTGCCAGTTGGCTCACAGACAGAACCCAGGAAGAAAGGGATGGTGATACCACCTCCATGAAGAGACTGGTCACCAGCGAGGTACTTCAAGTCTCCATGTTGGGGCTGCTCCTATTTGGCATCTACTTCTCATAGTTAAAGGCAGAGATGACTGCAAATTGGGAGCTATCATAGCTTTCCCCATGACACAAACATCTTACAACAGGGTCTAACACAGACAAATGACAAGTGACAAAGTCACAGACTAGAAATCAATGCCAATGAATGCATTATAATGCTTTTTGGGAAAATGGGCACCCCAAGCTAATTACTCCATTGATAAGACACCCCTAAGAGTTGACCCAGCAGTCAGGGATATGGGAACATATGTCGACAGTAATCTGAACTTTGATCAACATGTGACCAGGATAGTAAGAAAAGCACTCTATGGCACTCAACTTACAAGTAAGGACATGGCATCCAGGTCCAAGGAAGTCATAGTGCCACTTTGTTTAGCCCTTATCAGACCCATCACTGAGTATAATTCCCCCTTTCGACATGTACCTGACCAGACACATGCAATGTTGTAATGCCCACAAAGGTTTCTTACCAGGAGAATCTGGGGTATAAACACATAGTCCTATATGGATGGCCCTAAAGGCCTATGTCTGTTTTCTACAAGTTACTGAGAGGTGATCTATTCCTGACATACAAGACATCTTTAGATCCAGCTCTGATGGACCTTTTGAAAATCTGCAAAACAAGAAGCATCAGAGCCACTAGACCATGGATTTAAATGTTGCTTGTGACATAAATAAGACACTGATCAGACAATTATGTGTCTCAGAGGATCCCAATTCTCTTGAACAGGCTTCCCATCCATGTGAATCTAAGAACATCACTACCCTATTAAAGTGTAGCCTTGATCACTGGATGGAAAATTGAAAATTCACCCCAGGTGTGGCTCCCATGTCTCCGACAGACAGATGCAGACAGTAATGTCCAAACTAACATACCCCCACATAAACTCAAGAAACTTGCTAACTGACTTATCCTGTCCTAATAAAATAAATGGCCATGATACATAGGGACACAATTGAGTTGGATAGCATGGCTAGGCTAATAAAGGACTTGGTGGTCATTAGCCTAGTATATACCTATGAAACTATGACCCTATATGCACTGTTCAGTACATCACATATTCTAATTAGTTCATTGCACATTTCATTTCTGCAGCTATATATTCTTGCCTTGGTGTGTTTATTATGTGATGTATTATTTGCACAGTACAATGCATAGTTCTCTGACCTACATAAGCAGTAAAGAAGTTTATTATATGAGGATGCAGACTATTGTTGAAGCTTTAGTCCTGAAAATATAATAAGGCATACAGTATTACAGCTCTATCCTGCAGCTGGCCTAAGAACCATATTTTCTCAAAGCAGCATTTGGAAGGAAAGTATTGAATACACTCCTCATTGAGCAAAAGAAATAACAAGCACCCTGTGAGCAAAGCTCTCAAAATCTTATCTTAAGAATCTTGGAAGAAACCAAGTTATGAGGAAGAGTCCTAAAATGATGTATTGTAAATATTGTTACATTTCATTAAAATGTCCATTATAGTGGGAGAGGTGGAGTATTTAATTTGTAAGTCTGATGAATAATTTATTGAACAGCTATAATTGCTGTGCATTTTAATACTTACAGTGAGTGTGAGTATTTTAAAATTTGACAGAACAGCAAATTTTAAGAGGCAAACAGCTGAGATTTATTAACAAATCTGCTTCTAATGCAGTGAGGGCAAGCATTGCTCAAAGGATTCAATTAAATGTAATAGGTATGTGCATCCAAATGCTTAAAGCAACACTGGTTTATCAGAACTTAGCAGCACATTAATAGATTTATAGATACTTGAACTGGAAGTACAAATCTGTGAATCTTCTTAAAAATCAAAAAATGCCCAAGTTCTTTCAAGTGAAAAACTGGAAATTAGTGACAGGTGTCTTCAATGAATGTCACTTTCTCCCAGCACTGTCATTTAGAATTATATATCTTAAACTTGCATGACATTATACTACAGAGTGACTTTAAACAACTATTTTATTGCCATTTTAAAAGATATCCATGTGTCGGTCAGTACTTGCTGTGATACCTCTGTATAAATCTGCAACAGTTTTTAGTCAGACATGAAACTTAATAAAAACTGTAACTTTTTTTTTTCAGGTAACAGGCAGCTAGGATGAAGAATGTGATTGAAAACATATATATATATATATATATATATATATATATATATATATATATATATATATATAAAACGTGTTAATTTTCTGTACAATGTATAAAAAGTATAACAGGTCTGTAACTGTGCCTTGGAACTATGTGGCTCCCTTTTGAAATGTGACTGGGAATGCCAAGTCCTGAAACACTGCATAAAAGAGCAAAAATGCAAAAGTGCAAATATAGAACATCACTGTTCTATTTTAAACTTGTTTTTTGCAAGTTCCTTTCACTCCTTGATGTGGAAGGAAGAAACCCTTCCATACCCCCTAAATTTAGATGTACAACTCTGAAATTACCATGCCACCAAGAAAAGGAAATATTCTGAGAAGTAGAATTCTCAAACTTGATATATGTATGTCTGGATATTTAGCCATTCAGTTTCCACATTACAGGGCTCAACATTTTGAGACCCGACCTTTTGAATGTTTACCAAAGTAAGTGCTTTGGGAAAGTTGAACAGCTATATATGAATATAAAATGAACAGGTGTTAAAAATGTAAGAAAGAAAATGTAACTATTTCACTGTCCTTAGCTGTGGGAAGTGAATTGAAATATGTGCCAGTTTCTCTGTAGAAGAAAGAAAGTTATGCTGAACATACCATGCATCAGCCTCTGAATGTGTAATTAACTTCATCATTGATTCCTGTGTGGGGACTGCTAGCCAGAATGAAAAAAGCACTTTAAGTAAAACAGGACAGAACTCTTGGGCTGGGATTCAGAAAAAGTTGCCACATTGCGTGAGTAAATTTGTTCAATGTGTGGTGGCCATGTGCAAGGGGCATGAGTTTCATAGGCACATTTACTGCTAGCAAAGAATTCCTAGCAGCAGTGAACCTAAGATATATGCTAATAGGTTTTGGTTTATTTATAGGTTTATACTAGGCTATCTGCCCTGGGGCATTTACAAGCCTAGCCAGAGTGTGCTTGGCTTTCGCCACCCTTTTAGATCGCTTTACTGTGCCTCCGTAGAGTAGGTCACAGAAGATAGCACTTTTAAGGTTAGTTTACTGTGCCCCTGTCTAGCAGGGACACAGAAGAGATCCCAGGGGTGAACTTATGATCTCCCATCCACTCATCAAGATTTCTCTTGAAGAGGGTCAGTGAGGGGCTCTGCCTAACATGGACTGGGATTCTGTTCCAGAGTGAGGGCAGCCTCTGGGATATGAATCTGTCCCTCCAACATGTCCTATTTATTTCTGTGCTGAGGTTTAAGTCCCTGGAGCGTGTAGCTCTAAGGGATTTGGATTTCCTGAGGTGGAGCATGTCCATTAATTCTGGGTTGGACATGGCTTTATACGTCAGGCATAGATCACCTCTGAGTAGGCGGTAAGCAACTGAGTAGAGCTGGAGTTTCTTTAGCCAAACTGCATAGGGCATCTGTTTGAGTCCCTTGAACCTCTTGGTGACATACTTTTGGGGCCTCTCCAGTTGCTGCAGGTTTCGGGTAAGGTACATCCCAAATAGGGCATTGTATTCAATTATGGGCCTGATGAGTGATGAGTAGAGGGGCACAATAACTTCTCTTGTTCTAGATGTGAACCCTTTCGTGATAAGGTGGGCTACATAGAAGGTCTTTCTAACCACTCTGGCAACGTGATTGTCAAAAGAGAGGTTTCTATCTACTTGGGTCCCCAAATCCCTAATTACTTCTTCCGTACTTAATGGATTACCACCTATGTGGTAATTTGTGGGGACTTTGTTTTTCCCGAAGTGGATGACTATGCACTTTTTGGCATTTAGCTTAAGGCCATGGCTCTGGCACCAGTTTTCCGTCTCTGTGAGACCCTTTTGGAGGACGCTTGTGTCAGCCGGAGAGTCGATTATGGTGCCCAGCTTGCAGTCATCTGCGAACTTGGTCAGCCATAGTCCTCCCATATTAGCCTGTACCTCAGAGAAGTATATACCGAACAAGAGAGGTCCCAGGACTGAGTCTTGTGGGACGCCACTTGTAATTGGTTTGGAGTCTGACATGGCACCTGCAATACTGACCATGTGGGTTCTATCCCTGAGCCAGTTTGCAACCCATCTTGTGACATAGGGGTTGATATTTAAGCTGGTGAGCTTATTTATGATGCCCGAGTGGGGTAGTGTGTCAAAGGCTGTGTGGACTACCTTTCCTTCATCTACGGCCTTGGTAACTGTTTTAAAGAAGTCGACCAGGTTCAAGAGGCAAGATCTGCCCTTAACAAAGCCGAAATGGGTGGGATCCAGTGTCTGGAGGTTACCAATGTCCTTTTTTATGAGTTCCATGATGATACGCTCCATAGCTTTGCAGACCAGACTAGTCAGGCTTATAGAGCGATAGTTTCCTGAGTCCGTTGTGGCACCACCTTTGTGGAGTGGGACCACTGTTGCTGTACGCCATTCCTTGGGTACATATCCTGTAGCAAGGCTGAGATTGAACAGTGACTTTATGTGAGGGTTTAGTTCTTCTTGGAGCTCGTGTAAGACCCAGCCCAGGACACCGTCTGGTCCCATTGATGCTGTGTTTTTTGCTTTGGAGAGGGCAGCTCTCACCTGTGCATTTGTGATGTCAGGGAGGCTACATTTTGTTGAGATAGACATTTGGTCTTTTGTAGGGGAAGGAGGGAGGGAGGTTTGTACTGAACCTGTCTGCCAGGATGTTGGCAATGTCTGTGGGATCAGTGTATTTTTTGTCATTTTGTACTAACTCAGAGCATATCTGGGAGTTGGCCCCCAGATTCCTGACATAACTAAAGAAGGTCTTGTAATTATCTTTAGTGTCTTGTGCAATTTTTCTTTCGAAGCTGGCCTTAGATAATTTTATGAGGGATCGTAGTTCCTTGCTAGTACTGATCAGAGATGCCTTCCCTTTTTGAGATTTTGCTCTATCATGTAGTAGCTTCCTCCTTCTGTTATATAGCTTATTTATGGTCGGGGTCCACCAGACTGGTCTCCTGCCTTTGGAGGAGTGAGTCTTGTTTTTATTTGGGATAGCACAATCCATGCATTCCTGTAGGTGTCCATCAAATGCATTTTTAAAGGATTCTGCTGTTTGGGCAGTATTTTCCACTGGCCCGGTGGCTTTGAAAGATTCCACCTCAGTTTTGAGAAGTGTGAAATTTGCTTTTGAGAAATTTTTCACAGTGATTTCCTTTGCTGGGGGTGGGAATGGGATATGGATGTCCAGTGAGATTAATTTATGGTCTGATCTTACCAATGAGGGACATACCTCTGGTGTGGAACATAGAGTCCCCATGGTGCTGATGACCAGGTCCAATATGTTATCCCCTCTTGTGGGAGTGGTGACCAGTTGTTCCATAGCATTTGAGTTTATAAATTCTAGGAACTGTTGGGCAAGGGTGTTGGGGCTTGAGTAGTTTTCCCAGTCGATGTTTGGGTAGTTGAAGTCACCCAATATTATTGTGTTTGGAGAGACCTTCATATTCTCCAGTGTTCTCAGGAAGGACGAGTGAGGTTCCTGAGTTTGGGAGGGTGGCCTGTAGCAGGCTACAAACTGAAAGGCAGTTTTTCCCACTGTTAACTGTACATGGATTGTCTCTGATGCTTCATGTAGTGCAACTAACCTGGAGGTATGGGTATCTTTGATGAATATGGATACTTCCCCTCCTTTTGTTGTTTGGTCTGAGTTTTGGGGCTGAAAAGCATGGTATGAGGTATAACCTGGTAGTGCTGGGGTGCTCTCTGGGGCCTTGAACCAGGTCTCTGTCACTGCACAGATATCAATATTCTCCATACTGAGGAGAGCCTCAAGTGTGTGCATCTTGAGGTTTAGACTTCTGGCATTGAGCAGCATTACCCTTAGTTTTTTTTTTCTTGTGTTGTCTATGGAGGTGGGTTTGTGTTTTGAGCCTTGCCTAAAAAAGTCACTATGGGGTGGCAAGAGCCTTAGCCAGTATTCGAAAGCCCAGGGGTGACAGGTGCAAGCTGTCCCTAGCAAAGCAGCATGGCTTGTCAAGCATGTCATTCCAGGCTGACAGGCACTGAATCCCCTTAGAATGACACCAATACTTTAGCCAATTGTTAAAATTGATCATTTTGACTTTATACTGTGGCATCATTCTTGGTGAGGGCAAGATGCTACTCAAGGTCAGGGTCATACCAGTCTGGGCTATATGATCAGAGATCTCCTCTATGTCTCTTTTCATGTAGTCCAGGGAGGTACGTCTCAGGTCATTCACACCAGCATGGACAATGCTGGAGTCATATTTGTACTTGCTTTGGAGTGACCTGAGTGCTTGTGTTATGTGGCAGATCCTGGGACCTAACAAGCAGCTTACAGTGACCTTCTCCTTGTTCAGTCTGGTGAGAGGGACGTCAGTGTATCTGACAATAGAGTCCCCTATTACAAGTGTGTTGTTTAGCCTTAAGGGCTGTGGCTGTATGGCACGCTAACTTTGTGAAATATGTGATACTTGGGTATTGTTGCGGGGTAGTGGTTGCTTGGATGTCTGCTTTGGAGGTCTCTGCTGCTTTGACAGATTTATATTTAGAGCCTCCGAGTATGTTTTTGTGTGTTTATGTGTTTGGTTTGCTGATGTGATAGGTCTATGTGAGACTGGAATAGTGGTGTGTGTGGTTACCTTCTCCTCCTGACTGACTGTGCCAGTGCTGAGTTGAGAGAGCTCAGCCTCCAGTTTGGCTATATAGTTGCATCTCTCACATATATTTGAGTTTGATGGGAGGAGGAGAGGGTGGTCTGTGTACATAAGGCAGTTGTAACATTGCCTCAAGATACCCAGATTCACCAGCTGGACTGGAGAGTAAACCCAAAACTGACTATTGGACATGCCAGAACAGTATAAGGAACAGTTTTTTGACTGATCAGAAAGGACCAATAGGGAGCCAAGTACTTATAAGGAGTATAAGAGGGTGTAGTGCTTTAGTTATTGTTTACTTATAAGATTACTTATAAGATCAAGTGCAGGGCTTTAGAATGAAAATAGAGTGCTTACTTTGAGATTTAGAACAGTTCTAAGGGAAAAAGTGAAGAGCAGACTTTGTGGAGCTGGGAATAGTAATGACAGTATAATGACATGGTAATGATCAAGATTATTAAAATAAGCAGCTTGTCATATGCAAATAAGACAATACAAGATGACAGAGTGATTCATAAATGTATTAACTCCACTGCATTAGTAAATGTGTATCTGCAACAAGCACTTATTGCCAGTATGAGAAATTCCAGAGTATGCCATCATCAACCTGGCCATGCTTAGCATTAGGGATTCTGCACTGTCAGAAATTCTGGGTGGGCAGATTGGTCTAATGAGGGAGATGATTTTTCTGAGATATTATACAGAATCGGAATTGCCTAGACATGGTAAAGCCTTACTGTGTCTAAATGCTGGCTGCCAAAAAAGCAATTACTAGAAAATTGAAGTCAAAATCTAAACCAACTACATTAGAAGTAGTGAATATAGTAACAGAGATAAAACAACTAGAAATGAGATCTTTAGAAAAGGGTAGGAGCAAACTACTTAGGAAAAAATGGGAATTGTGGGACCAATACATACAAGGGAGGAATGAGGTTTAAAAGGCGGCAGGACTTAAATGAGCTATGTAATGTTTGACTGACAAAGACTGGGTAGATTTTAAGTGATGTATAATGTTTAGAACTGAGAGTGTGTCATTATGGTCTGTGATGTAAAATGCTTGCAACTAGGATTGTGTAGGAGTGGTTTGTTTTCATTTATATAAATGTATGATTGCCTATGTAGTAAGTGATGGTTTAATAAGGATGTGTCTTTTTAAAAAAAAGGCAGGGATTGAATAATTTATGTAATATTGCTTAGGTTATATGATGTATAGCAATACATGTGAAGTATAATGTTTGTTATGTTAATATAATTTGATTAGTTTTATACAAATACAAATTTACCTTTGCCTATGTCACAAGTGATAAATCAATAAAGAAAAAGAATAAATGAAAAAAAAAGCATTTCATGGAGTCCATGACACCTGACATTGTGAACCAGTATCATGAGGACAGAGAGAGCATGCAAAACATTATGGGCATGTGTCAGCCTCATCTGCAGTCTATGGGAGTCACAGAGCACCTATCCCAGTGGAACCTGGGATATGTGGGTCTTTACATGTACTAACTCATGGTCCTTTCAATGACCGACTGGGGACACAGTGGGGTTATATCAGAAATCTGCCTTGAGAATACTCCATCAGTTTTTTTTTTTTTTGGTGACTTACTTCAGCATGAGGAGAAGCATTTGTGGTTCCCACATACCACTGAGGAGACAGAGAACACCTCTCATTTTTTTGAGGTACTGGATGATATAGGCTGCACCCACTTTGAAATAAAGGCCCCACTTGTTGAATTAGGATGTAGTTATGTGCACAGCAGAGTATCAGTCCCTCAGCTACTAAGTGGTCTATAACACACAGTGTATTATCTACAATGTGTCTGCAGGTCACCAAGACAGCTATCATGACTGCCTAGGTGACCTGAAGATTCATTGTAGATAATACCCAGCCACTTATTATGACTCACACATATGCACAACTGTGATCAGTATCAATGTTTTGCAAGAGCGACTTCCCCAGGGGAATCTTATTAGCAATACTGTATATGCCCTGGAAGCTTGGCTGAAGACACCCACCAGAAATATATACAGTGAAGCAGGCCAGAGCTGCAACTACAGTATGTCCAGTTCCAAACTAGAAAAAATTATCGACCTTGTACATGGGTTGATGAAAGCACTCTTTTGCTGCCTGGATTCATCTGGTGGTGCTGTTATATGATCCTGGCACATGTGCAAGCATCTGTTTTTAGTATGTGCAGTGTGATACACTTTCATACTTGGGAGGCAGTTACAGCAGGGGACAATTTCAGCAGACCCCAGTACACAAGACAGGGATAGCTGAGCCAGATGAGGAGCTACAGGTGCAGCCAGAGACAGGGGATGACCATGCTAGACCAAGGAGGGAATGGTATGCTGTGGCACTGGCAAAGAAGCAGCAGACTGCACTTAGCTTCAGAACATAGTAGACAAAAGTAAATCAGTATACTACAGCAGGAAGAGATGCATGGAAAGCCAACACTAGTCCGTGCTTACCCAGCATAGACTAGCCATACTGAGCATCAGGCATAGGTAACCCAGGTAATGATGTACATAGAGCAGGGTACAGTTATTATCATTTGCACAGGTGGAACAAAGAGTACATGTGGATGTCTTTCACAGGGAAATGTGTGAGTGCTGATACCAATTAAAGAAAAGTGTACAGTTGTGTGGATGGTCTTTGAGTGGGAATGTGTGTGTGTGTGTGTGTGTGTGTGTGTGTGTGTGTGTGTGTGTGTGTGTGTGTGTGTGTGTGTGTGTGTGTGTGTGTGTGTCTGTGTGTGTGGAGCTGTGGTATTGAGAATGTGTATCTACTGTGAACTACAGCACTGGACAGGTTTAGGGCACACATAGTAGAGGTTTCCGCATCCCATGCATATACCCACTCATTACAGCTGCCTGTAAGAAGAGTTGTATTGGATGCACCCTGACCTGTCTAGATATTGGCATACTACTTGACCATGAGTGATGGATGTTATGAGAGGTGCCACTGCCACAACTGTCATGACACCTGGGATGTCCTCTCCTGACCATAGCAATTCCAAAACAGATGTATCTTTGGACATGTTAGCACTGCATAAATGCAATCTAGACCATCAGCAGCAATGAAGGATGCCATCCATGGAGACAGAGGTGGAACCCTTCATGGACTGTACCTCCTACATGGCAGGGGAACTTGAAAGGAAATGGCACATTCCAGTATGTAAGTTAGCCAATCACACACATGAGATGCGCACTGTCATAGGTCATCTCCCATACCCTGCATCAGCCTTCCTATTTCAGCTGTTGATGTACAAGCTTCAGGGAAGGATAGAGAACATGTCTCCAATAAGCACAACTATGTACTCCTCATGTGTACTCTCCCAACCAATGGTGCTATGCTAGGGGCAGAATCTGACATATGCATGGTAGGGGGTACCAAACTTCACTGACTTCTTGTCTCCCAAGTAAACTGTTCTCCCTGTGTGGTATGTATCTTTTGGGTGTCAGCTGTGTCTGTGGTCTGTAAACACACACACACACACACACACACACACACACACACACACACACACACACACACACACACACACTGCACTCACTGATTGTGCCAGTAGCTTTTTAAAACCAAACAATTAAATAACATACGTTGCGCAGATGGTTGTGCAGATAAAATCTCTGATGTTCCTTTATAACCCACATCAGAAAACTTTAATAGCTAGTCCAGTGACTAAAGGGTCCAGAGAACTTACAGCTACTGCTGCAGAAGAAGAGCTCTACATACCTGGATTATATCCAACAGATATTCTTGTTGGCTACTGAAGTTCTGCACCAACAACCAACATCACACTGCAGGACTATGTGGAGGTGCCACCGTTTCTGACAGAGGCAAGACATCCTCCATCTCAGTCACAGTTGGCTCAAGCAATGACCCACCACCCATTAACATACCTTCCCATGCCAGGTGGACAGATAACTTTTTGTCAGCATGACTAAAGTTGGCAAACCTTAGGAGGAGCATTTCATAATTACATTCCTGGCCACCAGCAGCTTAAATGTCCACCACCAGATTGTTCCCAGTACAGTCGCAGTAAGCCCATTTGGAAGTATCCTACCTTAAGAGATGCTGGCCATGGAGATAAAGGGCCTATATTAACACCTTATTCTTGGCATCCAATAACTTTGTTTTTTGTGTAGAATTTTCTGCAGACTCAGCAGTACTTTTTTCTGCTTAACTCATTATAGCCGAGTGATGTCTACAGGTGTTTCTGCAGTTACCTCCTACTGCTCCTCTAGGCATCAAACATTGCCTGTTCATATTTGCATTAATAAATCCAAAACCATGCTACACACAAGGTATCAGAATATTTTATCTTGAAGCATTTGTGATGGCAAACACAATTGTATTGATATATGACCTCTGCTAATAAGTATTTGTTAGAACTGTAAGGTGATAAATTCATTTTTTTAAAGGCTGAAGCCACACCCACTGGGAGTTAAAGGTATACACTCAAAAGAGCTCTGCTAGAGAGAATGAGTTAACATGTTTTTTAGGCATTGCTGCGCAGGTTTCGAAAACATTGATATTGATATCTTGGCTGGGAGAGGCCCAGAAAATCTCTTATAACACTGTTCTTCTCCTTGCCCATATAGCATACTACTGGTGTGTCTGGCAGTCATATTTGTCTATCCAGACAGTTTGCCTAATTCTAGGCACATTAAATTAGTGAAGAAATGTTCCCCATCCTACAGCAGCTGTAATATTCCAGCTCCCCAAAGTTACATGACTGTTTCCTCTCTTTGTTAAAAAAGCGTTTTGCTCATATGGAATACATATAAGTCATAGAACAGGAAAATGATTTTGCCCTAAGTAATAGTGCAGTGCCATCCTAAATGTGTTAACATGTTTCATAGTTTCATAGTTTAGTACTAGGCTATCTGCCCTGGGGCATTTGTAAGCCTAGCTATAGTGATGTGGCTTTCGCCACCCCATGAAATGGTACAAAAATGCACAAAAATGCACAGAATAGATTTAGAATACTGTGCCTCTGTCTAGTAGTGACACAATGAAGGCCCCCTTATATAATAGAATTAGTTTACTGTGCCCCTGTCTAGCAGTGACACAGATGTGACCCCTGGAGTAAACTTACGATCTCCCATCCACTCATCAAGATTTCTCTTGAAGAGAGTCAGTGAGGGACTCTGCCTAACATGAACTGGGATCTTGTTCCAAAGCATGGGAAGCCTCTGGGTTATGAATCTATCCCTCCAACATGTTCTATTCATACTTGTGCCAAGGTTTAAGCCTTTAGCTCTCGTGGTCCTGATGGATTTGGATTTTTTGAGGTGGAGCGTGTCCATCAGATCCTGATTGGACATGGCCTTGTATGTCAGACAGAGATCACCTCTGAGCAGGCGGTATGCTACTGAATAGAGCTGGAGTTTCTTTAGTCTGGCAGAATAAGACATATGTTGGAGACCCTTGATCCTCTTGGTGAGATACTTTTGTGGTCTCTCCAGCTGTTGCAAATGCTGGGTGAGGTACATACCAAATGGGGCATTGTACTCAATCATGGGTCTGATGAGGGAGGAGTATAGGGGTACAATGACATCCTTGGATCTGGATGTGAATCCCTTCATGATGAGGTGTGCAAGGTAGAATGTTTTTCTAACCACTTTGGCAATGTGGGTGTCAAATGAGAGGTCGCTGTCAACTTGGGTCCCTAGGTCTCTGATTACTTTTTCCTTACTCAGTGGGTTGCTGTCTATGTGATAATTTGTGGGTACTTTGTTTTTCCCAAAGGGGATGACTATACATTTTTTGGCATTTAGTTTAAGGCCGTGACTCCGGCACCAGTTGTCCGTTTCTGTGAGGCTTTTTTGTAGGATGTATGTGTCCGCTGGTGTATCAACTATGGCACCCAGTTTGCAGTCATCTGCAAACTTTGTCAGCCACAACCCTCCCATGTTTGCTTTAACATCTGAGAAATAAATGCCGAACAAGAGGGGTCCCAGGACAGATCCCTGTGGGACACCACTTGTGACTGGCTTTGAGTCTGACATTGCTCCAGCGATTTTAACTTTATGGGTTCTGTCCTTTAGCCAGTTTGCAACCCATCTAGTGACATAAGGGTTTACGTTTAAGCTGGTGAGCTTATCTATGATGCCTGAGTGGGGTATTGTGTCAAAGGCCTTAGCCAAGAACAGGTAGGCTGTATGGACTGCTTTGCCCTCATCAATGGCTCTAGTGACTGTTTAGAAAAAGTCAACCAGGTTCAAAAGGCAGGATCTGCCCTTTACAAAGCCGAACTGGGTAGGGTCAAGTGTCTGTAGGTCTCTTATGTCTCTGTTTATGAGTTCCATAATGATTCTTTCCATAGCTTTGCAGACCAGGCTGGTTAAGCTTATGGGGCGGTAGTTCCCAGGGTCTGTAGAGGTACCCCCTTTGTGGAGTGGGACCACTGTTGCTGTACGCCAGTGTTCAGGTACATATCCTGTAGTAAGGCTAAGGTTAAATAGCATTTTTATGTGCGGGTTTAGCTCCTCTTGGAGTTCACATAGCACACAACCCGGGATACCATCAGGTCCCATTGATGCTATGTTTTTAGCTTTGTTGAGGGCGGGTTTCACTTGGACATCTGAGATGACAGGGAGATTACATTCAGCTGGGATAAGTATTTCTTCTTTTGGGGGTGAGGGAGGGGAGAAATTTGCACTGAACCTGTCAGCCAGAATGTTGGCAATATCTGTGGGTTCAGTGTATTTTTTGTTGTTGTGAACTAACTCTGAGCATATCTGAGGGTTTCCGCCCAGGTTTCTAACATAGTTGAAGAAGGCTTTGTGGTTATCTTTAGTGTCCTTAGCGATTTTTCTCTCAAAGTTGGCCTTGGATGTTTTTATGAGAGAACGTAGTTTTCTGCTAATGTTGATCAGAGATGTCTTCCCTTTATGGGATTTTGCTCTGTCATGCAGTAGCTTCCTTCTTTTGTTATACAATTTGTTAATGGCTGAGGTCCACCAGACAGGACACTTGCCTTTGGTGGAGAGGGACTTGGATTTATTTGGGATTGCATGATCCATGCATTCTTGGAGATGTCCATAGAAAGCATTTGTGAAGGATTCGGCATTGTGGGATGTGGTATCCACTGGCCCAGTGGGCTTAAAGGATACCATCTCAGTCTTAAGAAGAGTGAAGTCTGCTTTTGAGAAGTTTTTCACTGTGGTCTTTTGTGCTGGGGGTGGAGGTGGGATATGTATATCCAGGGTGATTAGTTTGTGGTCAGATCTCACTAGTGAGGGGTATACCTCCGATGTGGAGCATTTTGTCCCCATGTTTGTGATGATCAGGTCTAGTATATTATCTCCCCTAGTCGGAGAGGTGACTAGTTGTTCCAGTGCATTTGAATATATGAATTCCAGGAACCTTTGGGCTAGAATAATGTACCTAATCTATGTTTGGGTAGTTGAAGTCTCCCAGTATGATGGTATTTTGTGATACATTCATATCCTCCAATGTCTTCAGGAAGGCTGAGTGGGGTTCCTGAGATTGGGAGGGTGGTCTGTAACATGCTACCAGTTGTATAGCAGTTTTGCCTATGGTTAGTTGCACCTGTATGGTCTCTGATGCTTCATGTGTTGCTACTAACCTGGAGGTGTGGGTGTCCTTGATGAATATGGACACTCCCCCTCCCTTTGTGGTTCGGCCCGGGTTTCGGGGCCGAAAAGCATGATACGAGGTATAGCCTGGTAGCGCTGGGGTGCTCTCAGGAGCCTTTAACCAGGTTTCAGTTACTGCACAGACGTCGATGTTTTCCATACTGAGGAGTACATCGAGTGCTTGCATCTTGAGATTTAGACTTCTGGCGTTGAACAGCATTACCCTTAGTTTTTTTTTCATTTTTGTTTTCTAAGGAGGTGTCTTTTGAACCTTGCCTAAAAAAGGCACTATGGGGGTGGCAAGAGCCTTGGCCAATATCTGTAAGCCCAGTGGTGACAGGTGCAAGCCGTCCCTTGTGAAGCAGCGTGGCTTGTCCAACATGTCATCCCAGGCAGACAGACATTGGATCCCCTTAGAATGACACCAGTACTTGAGCCAATTATTAAAGCTGATCATCTTGTCTTTGTATTGTGGCATCATTCTTGGTGAGGGCAAGATGCTGCTCAGGGTCAGGGTCATACCAGCCTGGCCTACATAATCAGAGAGCTCCTCTATGTCTCTTTTCATGTAGTCCAGGGAGGTACGTCTCAGGTCATTCACGCCAGCATGGACAATGACGGAGTCATATTTGTACTTGCTTTGGAGTGATCTGAGTGCGTGTGTTATGTGGCGGATCCTAGCTCCCGATAGGCAGCTCACAGTCACCCTCTCCTTGTTCAGCCTGGTAAGTGGGACATCAGTGTGTCTGACTATAGAGTCACCTATTACTAGTGTATCAGGCATGGTGTTTGGCCTTAAGGGCTGTGATTGGTTGACACACTGATTTATTGAAGTATGTGCTGCATGTGTTTTGTTTTGAGGTGGTGGATTTTTGGATGTTTGCTTTGGGAGCCTCTGTTGTTTTGGTAAGTTTTTTATTTGAGCCTCCGAGTATGTCTTTGTGTTTTTATGTGTTTGGTTTGCAGTTGTGGTAGGTCTATGTGGGACTGGGTTTGCTGTGTGTGTGGTTACCATCTTCTCCTGTCTGGTCATGCCAGCCCTGAGTTGAGAGAGTTCAGCCTCCAGTTTCATGATCCAGGTATTTGATGATAGGTGTGTTTCTCATTGTGCATTGTGCTTAACAACCCTTCAACACTCAGTTGCCTTTCCGGGGAAGTGTTCCATTCAATGCATGTCTTCAATGACCCAGTATTGTGTAAGCTAGTTCATCATGTAATTACTTACAACAGTAATTACCAGTACCTGTACTTGAAAAACTGAAGATGAAAAGTTGCAGTTACCTTGCAGAAGCAGTAATTCAATTCCTGTATGTAATTACTGTAAGATTCACCTGTTGCAGGTTTCAGTGTTAGTGGTCTAGGAATTCTTCCTTAGAGCACTGGTGTATAATGGTTTTCTTCGCACTTATATTTCATAGATTTGTGTGTCTGAGTATGATGATTATGCAAATCAAGGCTCAATTTATTGCTGATTCTGAATCACTCAGCTTCCCAGCCGTGATAACAGGCAGACATCACAGTGAGTTGTACCCAGCATCATCTATGTTTAGACAGTTGTGGGCAGTATTGTGCATGGATGGTTCATATTATGACCTCAGGATGATATATGTAGCTCCAGAAATCTAACATCTGACCTAAAAGAAATGGAGTCACTGTTATGCATGCTATAGTTAATGGTATATAATCAGACACAGGACTGCTATATTTCACACTTTGCAATGCAAATTTCAAACATGATATGGTACTTTTGTTAGGCTTTCACATTCTGAGTTCTATATTTGAGATACCCAGTATTTTGTGACTGTTGGCACACCATTATATGGGCATGGCCACAAAGTAGCTGTCATTTTTCTCTGCTAATTCTAGGAAAAGTATCAAGTTTGCAGGGGGAGAAGGGAGTGTTTTTTTTAGAGTACATAGGTGAAGTGTGGCAGAATCTAAAATCTTCCATTATTTCCTCCACAATATTTACAGCCAACTACTTTTGTAGGAGGGATACGAAGTTCCTCAGTATAAGATTGAAGCCTGGGATGGGTATGTACAGGCAGTGGCATGTGTCTTTGGGATGCCCCTCTCAGGAGAACAATGCTGACATCACTACAGTGACATGAAGTAACACCATCTCAACCTTCTTAGATGGTTGGATGGCAAGGAAAGGACTGTAACACCACCCAAGTACTGAAAGTAATACTTACCTTACCTGCATATACAGCCTGCCAATGTGTGAAAGCTTCATGTTTTAGATATTCCTGTTTTTTTCTACATAGCACCTGAAATCTATTGCAGAGAATGCACAGCTGCACTGGAGGAGGAGGATAGAGTGCCTTAGAGATCACTGGGGTGATTATGCCTGCTTCATACAGTATAGGTTTACATGTTAATAATCTTTCCAAGTACTAGAGCTGTAATCCATCACAGTATAGGTTTTGTCCACAACTGGCGTACTAAGTTCCATAGTTCAAAAGTATCAGTGTGACCCTTTGATGCTATTACTGTATGAATGCATGCATGCTTACTCATAGACTTGTACAAGAAGATTAACATGTTAAGGCTTTGCTTTTAGATTGCATATGGTAATGGCTGTGTGATTTATTTACCCTCTCAATTGTTTATTGTGCTATCATTGATAATTTTCTGTAGAAGTCTGCAGTAAGTGTTAGTAAGGTACTGACAACATTATAATGGAAACATGTGAGCTGCATTTTTTCTTTGATCTGAACATTTGTCTCACTCATGGCATTACTGTGTGTTTGACTAAAGGCTTTATTTGGGTTGTAGAAGGAGCTCCAATGTGTCAAGGCTTTGACCTTTCGATTGCATGTGATGATGACTGTGGGTGCAATTCCCCTTTCTACTGTATGTCATACCATTATTGGTGGTTTAGAAAGAGTATTTGTTGATGTTTGTGTATAATGCCTGTAATGTTGTAAGGGAAATAATTGTCTGAACTGCATTTCTTCTTTCTATCTGTACACTTGTCTCACATATGCCATTAATGTGTGTTTGGCTAGATGCTTCAGTCGCATTTTCCAAGTAACTCAACATGCAAAAGCTCTACCTTTTAGAGTTCATGCGATGGTGACTATGGGTTTGATTTTTCTCCCCTCGGTTGTCTTTTGTGACAACACTAATAATTTGGGGTGCTTGCCTTTTGTACTTTTGACTACATTACCTAAAACCTTATTAAGGAAAATATGTACGAGTTGCATTTTTTATTGTAACTGTAAACTGCTCTTACAGACCTTCTCTTTCTATAGTTTCAGTTTGATGGCATTATTATGGGCTTGACTGGAAACTTTAGTTAGATTCTATAAGTAGTTCATCACATTAAGGGGTTGTCTTCTTGATGGCATGATGATGGCTGCATGTTTGAGTCCTCAGTCAGTTGTATAATGAGCTATCATTGTTACTTTGGGTTAGGTGGTTGCTATTACTTTGAGTGTAATGCTAACATAGTTAAGATGTATGTGAGCTGACATTTTCATCATATTTCTACTTCTCAAGTACATACAGGAGCAGCAGAGCAACTTAGACTTGTACACATCCATCCGACATGGCTGAAGTCCAGAAATAGGTGGAAAAACTGCAAATACCAGCAGCAGCCACCACATCTGGGTCACATGCTGCCACAATCACTTCCACACCTCCTGCAGCACCTACAGTAGGCAGTCCAGCAAACCCTGCTACTAATGGTGGCACTCTTTTCCCAACGGTAGCAGAGCCAGTGAAGGTGAATGGTAGCAGAGCCAGTTGAGGTGATGGACATAGTGGGGGTGCTTATTCACTGGAGGCTTGATGCCCACATCAGCCACTTTAAGAACTTCCTACTGCAACTCATTGATCTGTGCCCCTGCCCCATACTGTCTCAACCATTTGAGCCAGGCCCAGGGGGGAGTGAACCCAGAGTACTGAGTAAACTTCTATTGAGTCACAGTTGGCAGTGAAAACTGCTGCACCACCCCATCCTATCCCTACCCTGCTGCTGTTACCCTTTCTTTTGTGTCTGTGCCACCCATGTGTGTTGTCCTATCCTCCCCATTATCATCATCTTCCTTGTGTTTGACATATGCTCCTTCCATATTGTTACCTCATTCCTTTGTTGTATCACTACCTCCACTGTTTGTCTTGTCTGTTTTCTATGTTTGTTTGTGTGCTTCTGCTACCTACCCTAACTCTCTTACCATCCTCTTAGCTCCTGTACTCCCTTCCTCAACTAATCTTGTCTTCATATATATAAAATGGGCACTGAACTGCAAAAAAAAAAAATGCCTCACCTTCCCAACATCCAAACTGCTCATGCCTTAGCTTTTAAGCTTCTGTCTTACACTCTGTTTACTTGTCCCTTTTCATCATCTTGCTATATTTCCATTTCTGACTTTTAATTTGGTAAAAAAAAATAGATGAGTGGACCTAGAGAGAATGTTGAAATAGAAGCCATCATTTTCCTTGTTCTGTTAGTGTTGCCCAGGAATTTATTGCGTATGGATCGGTTTGCTGCTGTGTACCAATGGATTTATTTCTGCTTTTGTGTCTCTACTTGTTATGTGCTTAAATTTTGGATATTATGGATAGGACCCAGTAACTCTTCCAGTTAGATATACCTGAGAGAGATTTAGCTAGTCTCAAAGATTCTTTTTTCTAGGCATCCTGTTTACTCAATCTATTTACTTTTTTGTTTTCTGTGTGTAATTATATAATGTTACATTCTCTGTGTTTAACAGCACCTTTTATAATGGTTATACCAAAAATGCACCAATGCTCAAATTATACACAAAAACAATACAGACTTGTTTTAACAGCATTATACCACTGATGACTGTAACTAGATAATTAATAAAAATGTTACCTGTTGTCATTTTCCAGTGTTTAAAAATATATTCTGATAGGATCATAACTATATGAAGAAACCAGAACTCTTTAACCTATGTGATCCCTGTACCTTGCAGTATTACTCCTAATTTTCAGAATTTAGTATATTGGAGTTGGGGAATTACTTTGCCGAGCACATATGCCACATTATTACATGCTGTCTTTGAAAGGGAATATACTTTAGGACAATCCCATAATATAAATGCTTATAGCCTGCCAACTGTTCCCACATCACCAGCACTTACCATCTTCATTACTTTTATGCATTATTTAAATGGGCATGATGTGCCAAAAGTGTAGTTTCTTAAAATAGACAAAAACGTCTGGTTTGAAAGAGTGCCAAAGAGCATCCAGTCTACTAGTTGACACCAGTTTGTAGGGATCTAGCTCTGCCTCTCGGTATTTTTCCCCACTGCTGCAGTCTTTTTCAAACATATCTAAATTATGGTCATCTAATAATGTGCAAATGGTAGATAAAATACTGGATTTGTGCTAATGTCGAGGGTGTTCCCCGACCAAGAGAGTATTAGTTAGCTCAGTGAAGTTAGGTTGCTTTGGCTCAGGCTAGTAATCTGTAAATATTGCCACAATTGGTAAAGAATCTCTGAGTTCCTTTGTGTCACATCCTGGAAGGGTATGTACAGAACTGTCTTGCGGTGATAACTGTCAAACCAAAATAGTGATCTACTCCAAATTCAGGATCCCAGAACATGGCCTGACGCCTCTTCACCACATTTTGGTGTTTGCCCGGATCTGTCCTCATAAGCCTGGCCCTTCTCTGCAGAGCCCCACATATATTATTTTCCAATCCTCCTAGATCCCAGATTATACTCCTATCCTTGATGTTCTCTTATTGTAGCAGAAACCATATCAAACTCAATTTGGGTAAGAACCAAACTGGTCTGGGGATAGACCTGGCTACCAACAGGTGTGTCATATCAGCTGTTAATGCATATGTGGCCAAATCCAGTAATCCAATCCCATTATATAGTAATGAGGCCATAAGATTCTTTCTTGGATAGTCAGGGATGTTTGCCATTCCATGCAACATCCATACAAATGGCTTGCACCTTTTGGGTGAGAGGGTGTTTTGTGAGTCTCAGTAGTCATTTAATAAGGCACAGGAATTTATGGAAAATACTCATACATATTGCAGGTATTTTTGCCATTAAAGAGAACTTCATAGTTGTGCCATAATCTTTTTTAAGAAGAGAAGGACTTTGTTTTTTTTTTGGGGGGGGGGGGGTTGAGAAAGACTTGGGCTTTTGTATAGAGATGACAGGTTGTTGAGTGAGTTCTTGGAGGTGAGTTAAGGTGTTTGAAGAACAGATTATGGTAGAGTCATCTGCATATTGAATCAAGGTACCTTCAAAGAAGATGAATGCAGGTTATTGATAAAAATATTGAATAGTAGAGGGCGAAGGATGAATCCTGTGGGACTCATGTGGAGGTGGGAATGCATGCAGAGATGGACTCTTACCATTTTACAGCTTGTTGTCTGTTAGCAAGGTAGCTAAAAACACACTGAATAGATGGAGATGATAGACCCAAGGTGAAAAGTTGATTCAGAATTTTATTGTGACAGACCATGTCAAACGCTTTTGATAGATCTAGAAATACTACAGATACAAGTTTATTATAGTTGCAAGCTTTATTGACAGTGTCTGTAAATGACATTAATGCAGTGGAGGTGCTGTGGTCTGTCCGAAGCCCACATTGTGAATTAGTGATTATCTTATTTTGTAAGAAATAGAGAAATTGTTGCTTTATACATCTTTCAAGGATTTTAGAAAGGGGAGACAGGATGGCTATTGGCACAGGACTTTGTAATGGCAGTGGAATTTCCTATTTTATGTAAGGGGATAATATTTGTCATTTTCCATAAGTTAGGGACACAGGATTCTGTAATTGATCTGTTAATAAAAATGCCGATCAGGTATGCTATTGCTTTTGTAGCTAGATTTAGGTTTTCGGGAGAAGGCTATCAGCTGAGGAAGAATCTTTTTTTTTTTTTTGAGAATTATAGAAACTGTCTGAAAGGTAAAGTGGGTGGAGTTTTCTATGTCTTTATCAGAGATGTTACAGTTAGGTGAGTTTTGTGAAGGAGATACACTAGAATCTAAGGTAAGGGAAGTTAGCTGCATGGAAGGGGGTATATTAGGTGAGTATGAGTTTAAGTCGACTCTGCATTCTATGAAGTATGTACTGAAATGTAACTATTTGAAGAGGGGGGATTTTTAGGTTTGGGCTGGGATCCTTTTTTTGTACCTGGGTTGCTGAGAGAGATTATGGAGGACCATAATTTGTAGGGTTGTTTTTATGGTTATCTTGTAGGTGAGTATAATAAGACTTTTAACCTCTATTAACTTGTTTCTTGACTTGGTTTTGAAGATGTCTGAATAGCTGTCAATTGTTGTCATTTTTATTATTTTGCCAATTGATCCATGCTTTTTCTCTGTCTTTTATAAGGAGATTGCATTGGTTGGTGAGACATGGGGTATAGCTGCTTTTAATTTGTGGACACTGCAAAGCTAAGGCATTAAGAACATTTAGAAATGCTGCATTGAAATATTCAGCTGCATCATTTAATGGCAGTCTTTTTAGGATGGACTAGTTAGCTGCTTTCAGAACTTCCATGAAAAATTATTTGGAGAAATTGGAGAGAATACGGGTAGTTTTGAGCTTATATTCCTTTGTTAGTTGTGTAATATTCCTGTGGGTATAAGCTGGCAGGTGGTCACTTAGTGTATCAGGGAAGGTCCCTGAGGAGGTAAAATTAGGTTGGTTACCAGAATCCAGTCCAGGATAGATTGTTGGGAGTTATTTTTTTCCAGATATTGTTGGTGTATTAATAGGTTGAGTTAATCCAAAGTGGTTCTGCAGTCGATTGCTGAATTTGCAGATAAAGCCTGCCACTCAATGTTTACATCATCCAGGAGGATAATTTCATTTGTGATAGTATCTGTTATCCTGGATAGTATATTTTCAAGTATTGGAATATTCTGTCCTGGGGATATATAGCACAACGATGCATATATTCTTGGCTGTAGTAAGTTTTAGGAATGAGATCAGGATTTCTGCTTTTCCAGATTTTTAAATTGTACATGTATAGGGAGTTACTATGAGCATATCTAGGAATGATATAGACATTTCACCTACGTTTTTGTGTTCTCTTGAGCCTAATAATATTATTATAACTAGCTGGAAGTATTTCAATGTCTTATACTTCAGGTTTTACCAATGTCTGTGGTGCGGTTAGTATATCTGGGTTGTGCTGAGTCATACAGGCATGAAAATCTGTGATTATCTTCCATATGCTTCTAAGGTTTAGAGTGACTATTTCTAAACTTTTAGGGTGTATTATTTGGTTTGGAGTTTGGCTGAGACCTGGGCTGGGATGGATGTCATCACACTGATGTATGGTTGATAAATTTTTTTATGGCATTTTTTAGCAGAGGTGGGAAGATGTATTACCGTAACATTGGGACTGGCATTTTTAGTACTTTTGGGTTACAACAGTGGAATGGAGTTATGGGAAATAAGCTTGAAGAGATTTTTGAGTAGATAGTGGGAAGATGGTTGATAGATGATGATGAAGTAATGGTTGAGGTGTGCTTATTTATTGCCACCACTGGTGAGGATGTTAGGAATGAGAGGGCAGTGATGAATAAGGTGATGCAGGAGGGGAAAAGCATGGTTAGTGTTGTAAAAATCTTCTAGCATGGTGAGGTGAGTTAATGAACAGCAATAACAGTGTGGAGAATAGGTATGTTTTGGTGGGGAGGGAGCAGAGTGAAATTTGATAAGGAATTTAGAACAGACGTGGGCAGGGATAGTATCATGAGAACAGTCTGTGAATGAATAGTGCAGTTAGGTACAGGCTATGAGGATGAGTAGAGGAGGTGGAGTAAGAGATGTATATGTTTAGATGTACTTGGGAGTGGATGGGAATTGTAGGTAGGGTAAGGAAGCAGATTGTAGCTTAAGCATAATGATGGTTGAACAGAGTGGCTTGGCCCATGGTGGAGTAAGTACCAGGAAAACAATCTTCAAAACTGCAATGAGACAGGAGGTATGACATGTTCTGATAACTTTTAATGCAGTAACACAAGCTGCTTGATTACTGTTGAGATACACTTAACTGCAACAGGCAGTATTGCAGTATGTTTGGCTTGAAATGAGGCTATAGTAGCTGGAGAATAACTGAGATGAGGGGAGGACTTATCAGGTACTTCAATGGAATAGAGGTACTCCACCCACAGATGGTTTTCCACCAATAACAATATATGGGGAAGAATATGTACGGATACAATGGCAAGGACTTTGAACTCTAACTAGCTGAGGTGAGTCACAGTAATTTGTTTTATTGTCATGGGTTTTATTTAACTAGTTGAGGTGAGTCGCAGTAACTAGTTTTATTGTTATGGGTTTTATTTGCTTTTCCAGGGAAATGCTACACTGCTAGAGTAAAATATGCTAAAGTATTAATTTAGCTTCACCTTAAGCAGTATAAGGCCTGTAGGTGTAGGTGGGAGTGTCCATCCAATAGATTCAACACTATAGTACAGAACACACTGATGCAGAAATGAGGTAAAATAAGATATTTCTTTAAGCTTAATTTGATTCTTGAAAACTGCCTTACATAGGTTTTAACTGAAGGTATTTGTCCTTTTGTGCTTTTGCAACTGGAGTGAAATTCAGCTGTAGCAGTTCCCTTAGAAATGAAATTGCCTTAACTTTTGCAGCAGGAATTGTCAGCAGCGGTACTATTTGCTCAGTGCAATAGGTATCAACAAAAGATATTTTTTTTTTCCTTTTGTGGTTTTGCAACTGGAGTGAAATTCAGATTTAGATGTTCCCTTAGTTGTGATTAATGAATTCCTGCCTTAATATTTGCAGCAGGAATTGTCAGAGATAGTATGTGCTCAGTACACTTACTGTAGAGTAAATCAACTGGATGGAGTTGATTTGACTTGGGTCATGGGGTAGAAAAGTATTGTGGTGCTTTGCATAGCATAGCTATTTCTCTTCCTGTTTTAACATTCTTACGTCTTCCTTAATGTTCTGTCACTATAGAATTTTTTAGTATACCAAATATGTCAAAGATACAATATGTTTTTGGTAGTTTTCTATGGTGGTCTGTGAACACTGCCATCCCAGCTATCTGGAATGTTGTGGATAGTCGTGTGCCATTTGTGAATGTTAATATGATTCATATGCTTATCTTATAAATCTAAGATAAATATATGTTATATAGATATCAAACTACTGGTCCAGAAGTGTATGTTGAACTGTATGTTACGTACTGAGCTTCAAGAATGTAACCACAATGTAGCCTACTGGAAAAGAACAGAAATGCATATAAACTATATACCTGTGTAAATGTATGTTTTAATAGTAGAATCTGGTACATACAGTGTTAACTTGCAAAATTTCAAGAAAATAAGTTGAAAAGTAAAATGTTTTACCATTGTGTTATCTCTCAGTAAGCAGACACAATGTCTAGAGCTAGAAGTTTTTCTGTTGTCTTGAAAGTCATTTTAATTACTAGGTTTAAATTGTAAAGTGTTCATTGTTTCCTAGCAGCTGCCCATCTCAGAGATATGCTCTCACACAGAGATGATAAAATCAGTTGGTATCTGTTAGCCTGGGAACTGAAGGCAGGTGACAAAGAGTGATGTCATCCAAGTTGACCCAGCAGTAATGTTTGATAGTAATTCAAGAACTCTCTCAGAGAAAGACTGGTCATTTCATATCTTGTCTTGGACCTAGAAATATCCATTCAGCACTTCTGCCTGTGTGTTGCTCTGTAAGTAAGATTTAGGCATAGTAATCTCTCTTAGATATAGACAGGAATATAATAATAAAGATTAGTTTGGATGTTTTTTGTATTTATTTGAGGTGGTCCTGAAATGTTGTTTTAAAATATTTCCTATAATTCTGAATTCTGTAGTTACTGTGTTGACTGAGTATTGTCTTGTTCTTTTATTATTTATTATAAAATATATTTAAACATTTTAATTGTGGCTGGTTTGTTTAGAGATATTTAAGCTCTTAAAGTACTTGCATATGTATTTGCTGACACTATAAATGCTACTTCTAAATAGCCTTAGTCTTGGTCACACTTACCAATTGGATAATAGAAACATTACACAGTAGGATTGGTCACCCTTTGAAAGGGCCTTTATAGTAGCTGATAAGTAGGAGTTGGTGGCAGTGATAACTAGCTTATAGACTGGGCAGAAGGGGGCATAACTAGTAAACGTGTGCCTGCCTTCCCCAGGTGTGTGTGTGTGTGTGTGTTTGTATATAAATCAAATCTCAGTGTGTGTGTGTGTGTGTGTGTGTGTGTGTGTGTGTGTGTGTGTGTGTGTGTGTGTGTGTGTGTGTGTGTGTGTGTGTGTGTGTGTGTGTGTGTGTGTGTGTGTGTGTGTGTGTGTGTGTGCGTGTGTGTGCGTGTGTGTGTGTGTGTGTGTGTGTGTGTGTGTGTGTGTGTGTGTGTGTGTGTGTGTATCTGTCAGCTACTTGGGCAGGGACAGAAAGTGTTGGTTGGACAGAGAGAGTGCTGGAGGTCTTGGCTTGACCCCTCAGATGAGGTCTTAACCCTATAGCTGAGCCAGTTGGGAATCTTACTGGGGATCTGGCGAAAGAGGGAGAAACCTGCCCCAGACTGAGTGTGATCTCTGTGTGTTCTTAAGGGAAATTGTACTTTATTGTGTGTGTGTACTTGTCATCCTCCTAATGTGTACTTCCCTCACTAGTGCTAGTGGTGAGGACTGAGGCTTCTTCATTACTGGGCAAGTGCAGGGGTGTCACAGTCTGTTCTGTCCATCACTCTTGAGCTCTTTTTTTCTCAAGTATTCACACAACAAAGTTTTGTATTCAACCCAGCACTTCCATGTCACTTGACTACATCCCATCCAGGACCACCAGTACTCTTTGGACCACTCCTTGATCTCACCCATTACTCATGAGATTTTTAGTGTTAGGTGATCAAACTGTTTCTTTGATGGAGGTGATAGCCAATTAACTTCATTATAGTACATTTTGACCACACTATGATCAAAATATGGGTGAGGGTATTATTTCCACTGACTGAATTTTGTTCATTAGATGATGACTCAGTGAGATATAATAAAGGTGACTAGCTATCACAGCATGGATTCCAAAATAGGTTTAAGTTGATATCTGCAGGTTCAGCACATGCCACGTGTCTATCAAATCCTGTGTTTAGACATCTTGGAACTCATTCATGGTAATCTATCAGTTTAAGATTGACTACTACATTAAAAGTCCCCTGCAGTGAATACAGGAAATTAGGTTCCTGTATCACCAACATTGCCTCATGAAAATGAATAGGTGGTAGTGTAGCTTCATTATTGGGCCCTTAAAAGTTCCCTTCCAACAAAAATTCCTGGTTGCTTGATCTTATTAATCACCCACCTTCTATTCTTGTCTGCTTTCATGTCCATTTTTTATCAAAGCCTTTCTCTTATTAATGCTAGTACCATACATCTCAAACTACAGACATTGAAAATGAAACAAAGGCTCTTGATAAACATGAACATACAGCTACAAATCTGGACATCTATCATAAAATTTAAATAACAAATAGGACAAAACTCTTCCAATTTTCAGTAGGAAAGTTGGTTACTACTCAGAAATGTGTTAAAAATCAGGGAGTGACAAAAATGATGGAAAAATATAAGCAGATTATCAAAGAGATATATAGAGTGTAGAATCTGTAGTAATGAACTATATCACAAAGTTCTACCATGCAAGGATTTATTTTTGGTGCAGAAAAGGTTTTATAAGATATGTGCCCTCCTTCTTTAAATTATTGTTGCTACTAGTATGCTAGTCATGTAGTGTAGTTTTCTATATATTAGACAACTTCAAAAATCACATATGATGTGAGGGATTCAGAAAATTCTGTGAATGGGGTGATTCAAGCCTGAAAATAGAGACATACCTCCAAAAATAGGGACCTCCTAAATCTGTTCAGAAAATAAGAATGTTCCTCCAAAATTGGGATAGCTGAGAGGTATTGTTATTACTCCACTAGAGGCTTTACCATTATAGGAACCCTCTAACCCCCCTCCCCTTCCATTTCAGCATATGAAGTCTAGCTTGCCTCTTAGTTAATACTTTTCTTGCAAGCACAAGGAATCAGGTTGATATATTTGCTCATATTGTAAGGCACATGATGCTTTTAGGTGCATGTTAAAGCACCTGGGATTCCAGGTTAAAGTCCTAAGATTGTCTAGATCTGTTAATGTCAAATAATAATAAACCCAAAATAATAACTAAAAACTAATAGCACAGTCTCTTATACTAATAATAATAAATAATAAAGCTAGAGTACTGCCGCTTATAATTTTTGATTAACAGTAATACAAGATACCAATTTTGAATGTAGAGTAGGAGATCATGTCTTGGGTGGAGATATACCCAGGGAGTAGGTATGTCTTTTTGGAACCAGTCTGTATAATTGAATTTTAATAACATTTAACTTTTTTCACCAGCAGAAGTGATGAGATTGAAACTCATTTGACTATTTCTGCCAGCGTTAAATCCATGTGAGACTGTGAACGGGTTGGATCGGAGAATTTGCCCATTCCCCACTGTAGACCAATCTCAGAATTAGTATATATAATTAGCAAGGGGTATGGGGGTCAGGGGAGTTAGCCTCCCTGCAAAAACGTATTTTGGCTACTAATATTTTGAGATTGATGCTTAGCCGTTCAAGATTTATGTAGTTTGATGTTTCAAAATACATCTGACATTCTTTAGAGCCACACACTGTGTATGAGTGGTTGAATAAGCTCAAACAACCAACTGGTTTACACAAGTAAAGAAATACAAAATAATTGCCACTGTTTGCTTCTTTGACATTATGGGCCAACTCTTATCCTTCCTATGCTATCTCATGTAACAGTAAGTGCATTATATATGGCTGATGGGAAGATCTCCTCCTTCAGCCTGTATAACGGGATTATATATTCCACTGGCAATTAACAAAGCACATAAAAGAGACCAAAACACAAAATACCAACTAACAATAAAACCTAATAACCCTAACTGTTATGTCCCATCATAAGAAAAATGTTGTGGGGAACACATGCCAACTGCTGTCATGTGCAGTTGCAGTTCCACATATAGCCTTGACACTAGTGGCTAGTATAGCACTTTTCTCACTCTTTTCTTTTGCACAAGCAGCAAGCCACTGACTACTACATGCAAGTGTGCATAGTCTGTAAACCCTCATGTTGGAGATGTAGTTGTAGCAGCAATCGCCCATAATGCTGCCTCCTTGTGTCTTGCTAGTTTCCAGTTATTTGTCTTTTTGGGAATGGGGTCTGGGCACAAAAACTCCAACTTTCTTGCTGTGACCTTATCATCTAGTTGTGCTAGTTGAGCAAAATGCAGATATCTGTTTGTATTAGCAGGAATCCCTATCTAGTTATCTGCTGCAACTACATACAACTGTAGCTCTTCCCTGGCCTAGTAACAGTTTTGTTGCTCAGTTTCTTCATTCCCAGTGACTTTTATTTGGTCTCAGGGGATAGGAGCAACTTCCCTTTGGTTTCATCCAAAACATCAGAATGATTCAAGGTACAGTTAGTCCCTTTATTAGCTCATCATAAATACTCCACCACTTCTTCCAGAAGTTTAAAAGTTAAAGACAATGTGCCTTTGTGGATATTTAAGGCTGCGGGTAATTGCAATTTCACCAGGTAGCCCAAGTGTTTCAACTTCTCATGACAAAGAGGGCTGTGCTATAGTTTGGCACAACCCTCAATGGTGACCCAAGAATTACGCATGTTGATTCCAGTTCCCATTTGTGGTACTTGCCAATGATCTTCACAATTTAAGACATTTACAATGAGATGCTCAGACAGATTCATAACATTCAGAGGGTAGGGTACAGCCTTTCTTGCAGAGTGGCCAGTTCAAATGTTATAAATGTAATCAAGTTAATCACTCTCTATCTCCTCTTGTGGGCTAGTTATACAGAGGTTATTCCTCCAAGTCCTGGTTTTCAAAATCATTGAGTTTGATTTCTATCTTTCTGTGCTAGTCTGTTAATTTTCTGATCTGATGTTTGTGGATTCTCAGGATATCATAAAGTTCCACGACAGTACATTGCTGTGTCTCTAGTTTTTGGTGCAGTGCTATAATTTCCACATTAGTTTCTTCTCCCATTACCTGAAGTGCCTGTATCTCATTTTTGATCTCTTGCAGCAGTGTAGTTAGGGAGACTAGTGAGCTTTGCATTCATGCATTTTGGATATTTTCTTGATCTGCACCAGCTCCCTTCCCTTTAGTCTTCATGGTCTTCCCACCTGGACATTCTGCCTTGTGGTTCAACTGAATGTGGGACAAATTACCATTATTAAGAGGAAAAGGAGTGGACCTGAAAAAGTTTTTATGTCAGAACTTGATAGCAGTTTTGCAACACTTTGTTATTTTACTTCTAGCAGTACTTTCAGGACTAATGGATGGTTTAATAACAAATGTTCACCCTGCTTAGGTCTCCATTTTGAACAAGTGTATTCATACTCTTACACATTCCCAAGCATGTCCCTCAATAGGAGGGTAGTTAATGTGAATGGTGAATATTTGCTAGTGTCACCTCCTGAATGGCCAGACAGCTTGCTATATGTTGTCATAAGTATTTTAAGTTGTTTGTTTTTTTCACAACAGTAAATTAAAACAGAGCCCTCCAGGCAATTAAAATGGAGGGGAGGCAGTGGTTTACACTGAACATGTTTGTGTGTGTGTATATGAGTAGCTCCATAGTATTTGTGATATATACAAGTGCTAACATTCAGATAGCTCCATAGCATTTGTGATATATATATATATATATATATATATATATATATATATATATATATATATATATATATATATATATATATATGCAGCTAACAGTCAGATAGCTCCATAGAACCTACAGTAAGACAGCTCCATAGCTTTTGTGATATATATATATATATATATATATATATATATATATATATATATATATATATATACACACAGCTAACAGTAACACACCTCCATAGTGTTTGGGATATATACATATAGCTAACAGTAAGATAACTCTATTGCACTTGTGATGTACATACAGGTAACAGTAATTGATATCATGCATATAGTTTCTAGGCAAACAATGTGAAAGCAAAACAGAAGAACATAATATCAAATAACTTGATATTTAATATGTAAGCCTCTAGTTTTGTTTTGTGATATTGCTCTTGAGCTAGTATGACTTCTAACTTGAACTCATTGTCCACAATGAGTTAAGGCATTTTGTAAATTTGACAACTTTAGTAAATGCATGATTGACAGAAGTAATAATCTAGTTAGAAGCATTTAGAAATGAGATTGATGTATCAGTATACAGTGTATTTTTAAGCTGTTTTCATCCCTACAGATCCAAGTCAAAATGCCAAAAATAAATACAGTTAAATCAGTGCTAAAACTCCCGACTGTATAGCTGAGATAGCAGATGGTAAAAAAAGCAGTGTTGCATCACCACAACACTGGCGTTTGCTCATGCTAGACACAGAAGTGGAACAATTAGAGAGCTCTGCAGAACATCAGACAGAACTATTATCTCATCCGACAGCCAGAAATTTACCTTCAAGGCATATGCTTAGCGACTACGTGGCAGACAATATTAGAACTGACAGTAAGCTCTCTGGTCCTGACTAAAGAATTTGGATCCGTTTGGTGCAGCTGACAGAACTGTGATACCGTGGCTTACTCTCGTTGGTAAAGTGCACAAGAACCAGCTGGAAGTGGCCAGAAGAACACCATCATCATATGATTTTAATGTGCACATGCAATTCATGATACATAAAAAAGAAGAACCCTGAGACCTGCATATATCTGTCATACTGTATCTTCTGTAGA
This sequence comes from Protopterus annectens, assembly GCF_019279795.1. NCBI lineage: Eukaryota > Metazoa > Chordata > Ceratodontiformes > Protopteridae > Protopterus > Protopterus annectens. The sequence goes on along the minus strand of NC_056727.1, from coordinate 1,089,548,888 downwards.
CAGAGGCTAGAAGGTGTTTCCTTTCAGTTCTGACAACCAATGCTATCTGTCAAAACCGCAAGGAAAAAATATATGGGAGCAGACAAGTGGATAAAGGTACCAGAACTCTTGTTGATGGAGTATTATAGGAACGTGCCATCTTTGGATGGGATTACAAATTACATTTTCAAGAATGGAATGGTTTGTTCTTATGGAACAAGCATGACTGACCAAAGTTTTAAAGGCAGGCATTAGAAAATCTAAGTATACACAACATATAAATGTGATATAGTGTTATTAGTGTTCCTTCTCCTAGGGGACTTTAACATTGACTGGAAACCATCAACACAATTATCCCCTCTAATCACATCAACCTGTATTCCTATACTCAGCTTATCCAAACACCCACCCGCATTGACAAAAATGCAAACAAGGAATCCATACTAGACTGGATCCTTACAAACAACCCACCTACTGCCCAATATTATGGTACAGTACCAACTGGCCTTAGTGACCATTTACCCACATTCACATTAAGGCAACACCTCAAAACCACTAAAACAACCACCTTTCGTGAAATCTGTAATTCAAACAATTTCATACCTGAGCATTTCATTAATGCACTAAGGTACTGCAACTGGGCTCCCCTAGCAACCCTCACACTAGACAAGGCAATGGAGTACTTCATTTCCACCTTTTTACACATATTAAATCAGATGGCCCCCCTTACGGACAATTCAAATAAAAACCATCCCAGCCCCATGGCTTTTTAAAAACATAAGAACCCTTCTCAAACTTAGGGATAAAGCTTGAGATACATGGTATTACAATAAGACCGATCACAACAGGCAGATTTTCCTCAAACTATGTAATAAAGCAAAAAAACAGATAAGGCAAGATAAGAAAAATCACTACACAGAGCTACAAGTAAAACATACCACTAACCCCCAAAAATTCTGGGCATCTGTCAACCAAGTATTACAACCAGGCAAACACACTACCCCTCACCCAATGTCAGAGGAGATAATATAGAGATAGTTACCCAATTTAACAAGTACTTCACTTCTTCCATCCATAACCTAACTAGCAAAAACCAGCCTTGCACTCTCCCGCAACCAATCAGCAACCCAAACCCTTGCCCTCCATTCACCTTCAAACCAGTTCCTGCCAACACAATATACGTGCACCTCATTAAATTAAAACCCACCACTTTGGTAATCAACAAACTCCCTGCAGAGTGCTTCAAAATTGTCACTAATGCTATAGCTTATCCCATCTCGATACTTATCAACTGGTCTATCAATGAGCATATATTTCCAACCTTTTGAAAAACCTCCTACATAATACCCTTACACAAAGGTGGTCCCTCAACTGAACTTACCAACTACTGCCCCATAGCAATCTTATCCCCCCTATCAAAAATCCTTGAAAAATGTATCCATTCTCAGCTGATGAAACATTTACTTACAAATAGTCTCCTCACCAACACCCAACATGGTTTTCGCCCATTCCATAGCACCACCACAGCACTCATATCCTTCACCAACACTGTCAGTCAATATAGGAACAAAGGAAGCCTAGTGTCTGCCACCTTCTTTGATCTGTCCAAAGCATTTGATACAGTATCCCACAGCAAACTACTTACTATCTTAGCCAAACTCAACCTAAACAATCCCTCGTTGCTCTGGTTTCAGGATTACCTATCCAACCACCAACAGGCAGTTAAGTGGCATAATTCCCTCTCCCCCTTCTCCCAGTAACAGTAGGTGTACCACAGGGATCCATTCTGGGATCCCTACTATTTAATATCTTTACAAACACCCTCCACATCACCACCAGGCAAGATATAATAGTCCAATATTCAGGTGATACTACACTGATCTGCTCAGCCCCCAACACTCCAAACACTCCAGAAAAAAAAACAAGAGGCCTTCCCAATATCAAAAACTGGTTAAAAAACTAACAACTAATAACCCCAAAAATACTCAACTTATGCTTTTCCACCCTACCAAAACTATTGACTCCTCTGCTCTTTTCTGTATCAATTCTCTCAATAATACCCAAATCTCCCCGTATCACAAGCTAAACTTCTTGGTGTAATACTTGAATATAACCTAAAATTTGACAAACATATAGCACAAACCATATCCAAAGTCCATAAAAAACCTGGAACCCTATACCACTGCAAAAACTATCTAACCAAAAACACCAAAATTACTATATCCAGAACTCACCTTCTCTCTACAATGCCGTATGCATCCCCTGTATTAACAAACCTTAACAAAACAGACCTACACAAATTGTCCATGTGCTATAATAAAATAGCTAGATTTATAGCCATCACTAATTTCCACTCCCACCACTGTCACTCACTAAAACGATTAGGTTGGCTAGAACTCCCCAACTTACTAAACTATAACCAACTCACCATGGCTCATTACTTGTTGTACCATCCAAACAAGATTCCTGATGTCTCAGGCTTACTCAACTTTCACAATTCTGCTCATCAACTAAGATCCACAAACAAAGCCTTTCTTGAAGTAGCTAAGTGTAGACACAGTGCTGGTGAATCCTTCTACTCCTACACAGTTGTTAAAATCTGAAATTCTCTTCCACCAGATATAAGATTGCAAAACAGCAGTCCTACCTTTAAAACCCAGTTAAAAGCCTACCTCAGTCTCATCTGGCAATGTACCTGTGCTGACCATGGCTAGCCCTACTACCATCATTCAGATAAATCGTCCTCTGGCACTAATCAAAGGTCAAACACATAGAAAAAAAACTACCATAAGGAATTGTATTTTTAAATGTATGTATATAACTGTATATAATATTACTGCACTTTCTTACTCAAATACATTATATTTTCTGTTTTAGTACTGTACACTCTATATATTGTACACTTCTGTAACTTCTCATCATACTATGCTATGATATACTATTGTTTGCTTTATTAATTTGTACTCCTTTCTGACTTCTGTGTTTCTATCATGTATGTGGAGCTTTTATACTTTGTATTTTTATGATTATAATGTATGTGGAGCTATTCTCCCTGGGTCTCTGCTGAAAACGGGCACCTGATTGCCCAGTCAGACCAACCTAGTAATCCAATATAAAATAAATAAATAAATAAATAGTAAAAATAGAAAAACGAATAAATAGTGTTATTATACCATGATTCATGTTTTGTTAAGAGTATTTTTTTAATATCTCAGATATATTTTATAATTGTTCAACTACTATATCACTACAATAGTCTGAATCATTCCCTCACAGTGCAATTACTACTATAGCACTACAATAGTCTGAATAACTCCTTCACAGTGTAATTACTACTATATCACTACAACAGTCTGAATCACTCCCTCACAGTGTAATTACTACTATAGCACTACAACAGTCTGAATCACTCCCTCACAGTGCAATTACTACTATAGCACTACAACAGTCTGAATAACTCCTTCACAGTGTAATTACTGCTATATCACTACAACAGTCTGAATCACTCCCTCACAGTGTAATTACTACTATATCACTACAACAGTCTGAATCACTCCCTCACAGTGTAATTACTACTATAGCACTACAACAGTCTGACTCACTCCCTCACAGTGTAATTACTACTATAGCACTACAACAGTCTGAATCACTCCCTCACAGTGTAATTACTACTATACCACTACAACAGTCTGAATCACTCCCTCACAGTGTAATTACTACTATATCATTACAGCAGTCTAAATCACTCCCTCACAATGTAATTACTACTATACCACTACAACAGTCTGAATCACTCCCTCACAGTGTAATTACTACTATATCACTACAACAGTCTGAATCACTCCCTCACAGTGTAATTACTACTATAGCACTACAACAGTCTGAATCACTCCCTCACAGTGTAATTACTACTATAGCACTACAACAGTCTGAATCACTCCCTCACAGTGTAATTACTACTATAGCACTACAACAGTCTGAATCACTCCCTCACAGTGTAATTACTACTATATCACTACAGCAGTCTGAATCACTCCCTCTCAGTGTAATTACTACTATAGCACTACAACAGTCTGAATCACTCCCTTACAGTGTAATTACTACTATATCACTACAGCAGTCTGAATCACTCCCTCACAGTGTAATTACTACTATAGCACTACAACAGTCTGAATCACTCTCTCACAGTGTAATTACTACTATATCACTACAGCAGTCTGAATCACTCCCTCACAGTGTAATTACTACTATATCACTACAACAGTCTGAATCACTCCCTCACAGTGTAATGACTACTATATCACTACAACAGTCTGAATCACTCCCTCACAGTGTAATTACTACTATATCACTACAGTAGTCTGAATCACTCCCTCACAGTGTAATTACCACTATAGCACTACAACAGTCTGAATCACTCCCTCACAGTGTAATGACTACTATATCACTACAACAGTCTGAATCACTCCCTCACAGTGTAATTACTACTATATCACTACAGCAGTCTGAATCACTCCCTCACAGTGTAATTACTACTATAGCACTACAACAGTCTGAATCACTCCCTCACAGTGTAATTACTACTATATCACTACAGCAGTCTGAATCACTCCCTCACAGTGTAATTACTACTATAGCACTACAACAGTCTGAATCACTCTCTCACAGTGTAATTACTACTATATCACTACAGCAGTCTGAATCACTCCCTCACAGTGTAATTACTACTATATCACTACAACAGTCTGAATCACTCCCTCACAGTGTAATGACTACTATATCACTACAACAGTCTGAATCACTCCCTCACAGTGTAATTACTACTATATCACTACAGTAGTCTGAATCACTCCCTCACAGTGTAATTACTACTATAGCACTACAACAGTCTGAATCACTCCCTCACAGTGTAATTACTACTATATCAGTACAGCAGTCTGAATCACTCCCTCACAGTGTAATTACTACTATAGCACTACAACAGTCTGAATCACTCCCTCACAGTGTAATTACTACTATAGCACTACAACAGTCTGAATCACTCCCTCACAGTGTAATTACTACTATATCACTACAGCAGTCTGAATCACTCCCTCACAGTGTAATTACTACTATAGCACTACAACAGTCTGAATCACTCCCTCGCAGTGTAATTACTACTATAGCACTACAACAGTCTGAATCACTCCCTCACAGTGTAATTACTACTATATCACTACAGCAGTCTGAATCACTCCCTCACAGTGTAATTACTACTATATCACTACAGCAGTCTAAATCACTCCTTCACAGTATAATTACTACTATGTCACTACAACAGGCTGATTCACTCCCTCACAGTGTAATAAATAATTCTGCTGGAAATGGGACTGTTGAGTATGTTATGTGCTTCTGAATATCCGCTAACACTGTTCATATCAATCAAAATATGAAATACATCTTAAAACGAAAAGAAAACTGCTGCCTGAACCTATTTATTATTATTATTATTATTATTATTATTATTGTATTGTTGTTGTTGTCATTATGTCATATTTTTAAAAAATAATTTGGAATGGTAAATGTTAAGATACAGATGTTCTGTGCACTGAATGTGCTCACTAGGAAATACCTGATAAGAAAAAGAAGCTTTACTTGTCAAGGTGTTGTAAAGAATGCAGACAAAAGTACATAGCCTGTTGTGTTCATTTATATCACTACAAAACCATGTACAACATATGTTATAGTTAATCACATATCCCTTTGTTAGTCTTTGTGAATTGATATGAAAAAATGTAAATGCTTCCACACTTCAGGCATCACATAATTCATCATGTCCCTTACTAGACCCTATCCCACTAGTTACCCACTTTCTACTACCTTCCTGCAGATAATTACATACCTCCACTACCCCTCACTTCTTTTTCCCCAATTCCTTCCTCTCTCCCTATCCTCCCCCAACCATATTCTCCCTTCAACTTGCTCCTCCCTTTGTCTGTATGCAAATATTATAGTTGCTAACAGTATTTAATATATCTACATTGGTTGGAACAAGGTGTGTTAGTTGCTTCAGCAAGAGGATGCTGTTCTATTAAACTGATACATATGTAGACTTCTGTCCTTCCCATAATACTAGCACTGCCCTTCTCACGTATTTAGATACTGCCTATAAAGCTAGAGATAATGGTAAACTAGTCTCTTCCTTGCTTCTAGACTTGTCTAAGGCCTTCTGTACAGTTTGCCACAGCAAGCTTCTTCTTCAAATGTCCTCACAAGGTCTGTCTCACCCTTCTGTGGTTCAAATGCTATGTGCCCAATAGGTATCAGTCAGTAAAATGGTACTCCACACTCTCTCCTTACCACCTAGTCACTACCGGTGTACCACAATGCTCTATCCTTGGTCCCTTCCTCTTTAACATTTTCACCAACACCCCCTATACATCAACACAACAGGCCATCTTATATAATGCACAGATGATTACTCTCTCATTCCAACATCTGACAACATGGTACACCTCAAAAAATTACTCAGGAAGCATTATCAGCCACTGAAATATGGCTTTGTAACTCACAACTTATGGTCAACCCAAAAAAGACCAAACTACTACTTTTTTCCCCAAATCCTTCTATTATCGAAAAGCAAAATGCAAAGTCCTCTCTCTTGATAATGCAACTATTGAAGTCACTTCTCATAGCAAACTATCAGGGGTGATAGTGGATGATCAGCTTAAATTTGACCTGCATATACAAAATTGCATAAGAAAAACTCATTTAAAACTAGGGGTGCTTTACAGAGCCAAAAACATTCTCACCGATGCGACTAAAACTACACCTGCCACTACTTATCTCCTCCCCACTCTTCTTTATGACACTCACATCCTTAGTAACTTCCAAGCTTCACAAAAATTAAAACTTGAACAATGCTATAGCAAAGTTTCTAAATTTGCTTCACATACCCCTTTCAGAACCCACCACTATATAGCACTGAAAAGTCTAAATTGGTTAGAACTGCCACATCAGCTAACATAACCACAACTTCTTACCACCTATAAAATTATCCAGCATCCATCTGCCTGTCCAGTGCTAAAAAATATTCTACACAACTATGTTCCCAGTTGGTCATTGCAATCCAGTGACCAAAAACCACTGTCTGTATACAAACCTAGGAAATCTGCTGGACATTATCTGTACTCATACAAAGTTGCTAAGGCTTGCAACTCCTTACGTGTATCTATCAGGTCTATACCCTTCCTCCCATCTTTCAAAACCACTCTGAAAGACATCTTAGCTAAACACTGGCTTTGTTCTTGCTCAAAACCAGAAAAAACTATATTAACAAGTACATTTTAATTATTTATACCTCTGTACTGTCTCCTTTCTTTACTTACTTTGTTACTGCTATCTAATTCTATTCCCTGATTTTCTCTCTAAATATACCATAAGCATGTTTCTTCCCTCACTTCATATTGCAATTCCTATTTGTATTAGACTAATTTACCTTTAATTTCTCTACAAACTGTCTAAACTTTCTTTAAATATTAAATGATTGTCATATAGCTAGCATCGAGTCTTAACCAATGTTTTTATATTATGTCCAATTTGTTTTAAATAATTTAAACTGAATATGTTTTTGTTTTATTTTTCAGATTGTAAAATTATTGTTCTTAAAATGATTTGTAATAGTTTAGAGCTTTTCTTCTCCGGTCTCCGATGAAAATGTGCTTTTACCCAGTCGGACTTTTCAAATGTCAATAAATAAATACATAAATAAATAATAGACAGAGTAACATTAAGGTTACTTATCAGTCTAAGTCATTACACTGAATTGCCCCAATTTCTTTCTCATTAATGTACTTTCATGTACACATCTTGGGCTGCAAAAAAGACAAAAATGCCGAAGAGCTCAAAGAGGAGTTACCTGTGGGAGTGGGGGTTAATCGTGAGTCAGCCCGGAGCCCACTGCTGTTTGATGGACTACACTGACAAACAGATCAGACAGGACAGATCAACAAAACTATTGTGCATAGATGATGTGGAGTACAGACAAGACAGCTGTAATGGCAGTAAATGGAGAAATCACAACAAGCTAAAAATTGAGCTATAAGGGAAATAGTGGAACAGGTTAATAGCTTTGTGTATCTAAGAGTAGTGGTTGAGGACAAGGAAAGTCTGAGTGAGGAGGTCAAAGCTAGAATCAGAACTGGTACAGAGAGTCTTAGGTAGGGCTTGTAACAGAAGAATGTCAAAGAAGCTCAAAAGTAAGGTTTTAAATGGGTAATGTGACCAGTACTCCTGTATGGCAGAGAAATCTGGGCAGTGAAGGCAGAGCAGTTGAGGAAGCTAGAGGTAATGGAGATGAAATGCCTGAGATGGATGATAGGATACACACTGTGGGACAGACAAAGAAATGAGAACATCAGAGCACAAGCAGAAGCCAGTGTAGCTCAAAATTACAGACAGGATCAAGATAACAGAGTGCGGTTGTTTGGGACATGACGTACAGAAAAAGAGAAGATGATATGGATAAGAAGATTTGGAAGAGACAGGAAGATGGCGAAAGTAAACAAGGAGTTTCAGCAAAGAAATAGCTGGCTTGAGTTAGAGAAAGCCTGTGACAGTCTGTCATGACTACTGAAGGTGGTAAGTGAGTGGCACTGAATCAATACAGGTACTGGCCGTTGATGCAACAGCCCAACCCATTGTATTAAATGGGAAACAAGGGGGTGATGATACTACTGCTGCTGCTGATGATGATGAAGATACAGCTAGTGATTATAATATAACTTTTACAACAGAATTCTAATTTCAGTAGACATCAAGTGTTTGAACATGTACAGTATTTGATACAAATGCATAGCTAAATATTTATGAAACATTTGAGCTGCTTTATATTTGCAGTGCTGTGGACACTCCTCTTAAAAAATATTGCCATTTCCTAATTGCTATTAGTTTCAAAATCTGTCAAGGGATGACACTTACAAACTTTGAACAGACTTGCAGACCTTCATTGCGCCTGAAAGTTCGCAGGTCAGAAGTGCAGTCCCAAACATTCCACTCACTCAGGAACTGTACAAATGAAAGTATTGTGAAATGAAGACAAACACTACATCATCTGTATGCAACACGTAGCTGTTGAAAGTATACAGTGAATATGACAGCAGACACGTATTTCCTTCCTTTGTAATTAATGATAAAATGTGCAATTTACTAGTCATCACAATTATTAAACTAATGTTAATTTGCATGGATTCAATGTTTAAACTCATTGGCTCTGTAATGAAATCATCAGTGTTTCAACTCCTCAGTTTTTATTAAACTGTATACTCTTTTAAAGATATATGGTATTGCAATAAACATATCACAAACTATGTTTTTCATCTTTTTACAAATGTTGATTACAATGCACAGGAGCAATGAACACAGTTGGGTATGGGTTGTGCTGGATTTCCTAACACTTAATACGTGGAACTGATCATCGTGGTGCTTAGTTATGATCAGTCACATCATGGGATGAGACAATGCAGTATAACCCACATACAAACATGGCTTATGTTGTGTGCTAAGAAATCTAGCTCTAGGAAACAATGACACTTTTGGAGCTTCCACTGACCCATGACAGCTAGTGCTGTGAGACTGCTTTGGAATTCTTCATTTAAGGTCTGCAGTTTTGCATTTGTTCTGTTATTTGGCTTATAATATTGCAATTTGTTAAAAGTTAAAACTTCAGTTACCCTCTGTTTCATGTCATCCCACTGTTAAGTGCACGCTGCAATACCCAGACTATCAATCCATTTTTTCCCATCCTTCTTGTAAATTATAATCATCTGTGCAAGACTAACAAACAGTGGGAGAAGTCAACCCAATTCTCAAGAATCAGACAAGGTTATTGCTTCTGTTTTGTTGCTGGTAAGAGAAGGAACATGGTGAAATTATTTTCTAGCCTTCCTATAGACTACCAATAACTGAAAAGCCATAAACCTGCTTCTTAGGAGCTAGCTTGGGATTAGTGCCACTATTTTGTTCCTGGTGAGACAAGGAGTAGGGCATTGATCCCTGACTGTCTCTGACTGGGCAATGAAATTGGGGTTCCCCTGAGCAATCTAGTTTCAGCTCATTGTGCAGTCTTCCTCTTTTACACTGAGCTGTTGTATGTGTTCTCCAGGACATTTACATAACTACCACTATATAATTTGAGTTGTTAATCAGCACTGCCAGATCTCAAACCCAGGGCCCTGTACACCATAATCAGAGCAATGTACCACTACACCATTTAGAAGAAAGCTATAAGAAGCCTACAGACCCAGGCAACATTTGGAATGAGATTGCTGCCCACCAAAGAGTCTGTGAACTGCTTCTCAGGAAATGTCTTGGGATTAGTGTTACCATTTTGCTTCTGGGGAGAGATGAAGTAAAGGGACATAGATTTATAGCTGAGTGTAGCCTGCAATGAGACCAGCAGTAGTTGTACCACATAGTAGCCGATAGGCATATCACCACTATTTCTCTTTGGTAAATATAATTTTGTCCTTCCATCGATTGCGCTACCTTTTAAATTAACTTCAGAATATCATTAGCCAAAATAAAGCAGGGTCTTCTATAATAGTCTCCCTCCAATCCCTGAGTACTATGACAAGGACTTGTGCTACACTGCTTGGTAACATGGTTCAACGATCTGCTGTTACCCCATCTGTGGTCAGTATACTTACATTACATGTTCCATGTTAGTGTAGCAACTGCCATATACTTACCAGCTGTTCACTGCTTCTACCAGTTGATACTACATAAATATTTAATAAAGATGGAGGTTTAATAAAGATGGAGGCAAACCTCTTGCATCAACCCTCTTTTGGAAAGCATCACATAACAGCAACATCACATCAGTCATAAAGCACCACTAACTGTTTAACTTATTCTGAGGCTACAAAGGAAAAAAATTGCCAAAGCCTCATAGAGGACACTTTGAACTTCAGCACATCAGGCATCACCTACTCCTTCTCCACTCCCACATCCTACAACTCCACATGGGTCACCCAAGGTTCACATGGAAAGCAGACTTAAGTAGAAAAGGTCCTTAAATATGCTGCCACACAAGGAAATGTCGTAGTCATAGGTGGTTCTACAAACAGTCATGGAAACTTTTAATTTGACACTCTGCATAAGAAAAGAGTAATTGTAGCCTGCTTGTTGTGCTGGGATTGGCAATGTCATAAGGTCCCTAAGGTCCATTAAACTCGACAAGTTTGACTATGACTTAGTGCTGGCACATGCGTGAGAAAAATTGTTTATTTATTTATTAATTTATTTTATAATCCTTTGTTTCCCAGATTTGTCACACTAGGATAGTGGCCTCTTTTCAGGAAGACACAAGGTGGTATTTATACTACTAGGGGAAATTTGGCCAAGTCATCAGGAAACGTTTTCTACTTTTTTCGATAGGCATCATGGGATCTTTTGCATCCACCAAAGCTAAGAATGACTCAAGCAGATGAGACCTCAGTTTGACATCCCATCTGAAGGTTAACACACACAGCAATGCAACAGTACAGCCCCCACACACGCAAACACACTCACACTGCTGCACTGCAGTGTCAGCAATCCAGTCACTTGGTGTGAGAACTGAACCCATTCCCTTCTGGTTTTCCAGCACCAAAGATAAATGTGCTTGCTACCTGTTATAGCCCTGACACTAACTTGAATGACTTGAGATGTTCCACTCAGTGGGACATTCAAAAAGGCATGATGCCACTTACTATGCATGTGTTAGAAGCAGGAAAGACAGTGGTGTTCAGTAGTATCTTGCCTTCACCAAGAATGATGCTTAGATACCAAGGCAATATAATTGGCTTTAAAAACTGGCTGAGCAATTTGTTTCATTATAAAGGAATGCAATATGTGATGGCATGGGATGAGAAGATAGATAAGACTTCCTGTTTCCCCAGGGATGACTTGCACCTCTCATACCGGGGCTTTTTGGCATATCTGTGTAGTTACAGAGACATGGTTTCAATGGAATAACAGCACTCCTTCTCTATCAATGTTTTACTCTTATAATGCCTTCAGGCCCTTGGGTAGCTACTATCTGTAGCAACATCAACTCGTAACCCTATATCGGAGCTTCTAAAGATTCACTTCATCCTTAACAAATCCAACTATAACTTCATTGCTAGTTACAGATCCCAAATGACGTTCACCAAAGATGACGGAAATTACCTTAATGCCAATGAGATGTTAATTATCAAACTGAATACCATCTTGCTAGGGAACTTCAATTATCCAAGCATTGATTGGCTCACTTACACATCTAAAATTGGATGTCCTCAGCATTACCTAGATTTTGTTAATGCCAATACAGAAGATCCTATTATAAAACTAATCAGTAGAATCTCTAATATCCTTGACCAGGTCCTTACCAGCTTGACCTCTGCATGTACCTCAACATATATTTCCTTATCCTGGCTAAATCTGATCACAAATGTGTTACTCTCTGCAGGCTTAATGGCACAACCCTATGCTAAATGAAACCATCTTTAGCGATTTCTCTAGAGCAAACCTGTTTCGACTTGTAGACAATCTACAGAAAATTTCCACAATCATCTGAAAAAATGGACCCAAACAGGAGACCTGCCACATTCAACTCCAACTTTTACCAGCACAGAACCAGCTGCATAGAAAAATCTATACATGTCCACACTACATGTAATGGTAAATGCAGAAATAAAGCTAGTAGAAAGCCTGTATTAATAGACTGTATAACAAAAAAGCAAATAGCGAAAAACTATAAGGAGTCCCCGCCTCAAGACCACACTGAAACATGTCAGCAAGGAACATAAGAACATTATTAGCAAGTATAAAGCAGAGCACAAACGTAGGCTTGTTAAAGATACCAAAGGAAACTACAAATTCTTTTTCAGTTATATCAGGAAATTAAGGAATAGTTTCAACCATGCACTGAGATCATCTATAATAACATCACACATGTCAATACAAAGCAAATAGCCAATATATTATCACACAAATTTAGTCATTTACTTTCTATCTATCAACATTGCTGTGGTCACTATCCCAGAAAATTTATTTTTTCCTGTAATCACCTTAGATGAAGTCTTATAATCCCTGTAAACAGCTAAAACTATTTTTATATGATCAGACATCATACCAACCTGCATTCTCACCAGCACCATGTATGTTTCTGCTTAGACTGTTCAACCACAGCCTAGCCACTGGATAGAATATATCCCTAATACCTGAATAATAGCCACAGTTATTCCTCTGCTCAGTGGTGGCCTTTCTACAGACCCAGTTAATTACAGGCCTAACTAGCCTTTTATGAAAAACTTCAGAACACAACAGAACTCATGTATGCAGACACAGGCAACTAGACTGATCAAGATGTGACCCAGTTTGGTTTTATGAAGGGCAGGTGCTGCTTCCCATACCTGGTAAACTTTTTGTTTGAAAAGGTTACCCAGAATGTAGACAACAGTTGCTCTATGTGTGCTTCTTCTCTTGAACTTTTAACACTATTCTAGATGTTGATATTATGAAAGCATTGGACAAAACTAATGTAAACTCCTATGTTGTTCTCTGGATTGCAAAGTGGCTATCCAACAGAAAGCATGTGGTGAAAGTTGCTGGTACCATTTATGAATGTAAAATTGTAACAAGAGGTGTACCACAAGGATCAGTCCTAGGCCTCACCTATATGGTATTCATTTTGCAGACATCAAAGCCACTCTGCCTGAAGTGTGGTTGACAATGTTTTTTGATGACTGCAAGATGGGCACTGTTATACTCTCATCCACTGATCTAAACTATGCCAAAAAGAGATGGATTATGCACATACCTGCTGCACTCAAAGCAGTCTTAATCAAAATGCAAAACATTGCAGCATAGCAGCATTTAGCAAACAAAAAAAAAGATAACTCACATGTTAGAAGTGGAAGTGTTTTTTAAACAGATATGGTCATAATAAACCTGGGTACTTATATTAACAACTTTCGCTCTGTCGGTCATCATGTTTCTACCATAGTCAGGAAATCTTTCTATTTGGCCCAGTTAATTTCCAAGGGAATATTTTCAAGATTTAAATAAGTAATCTTATCACTGTGTTCTTCCCATATCATATCTATCATTAAAAACAATATCCCTTTTTATATATATAAATACAAGCATATTGCTCAACTGAAAAAGGTCCCAATGACTTTTAATGAAAACAATTAAATGTCTTAAATCCTTCATCTATCCTGCTAAATTAGTCTGACTCTCCTTATACTCAGCAGTCTAGCAGCAGCTCCAAAAGTGACCCGTGTCTTGCTTTTTGAGCCATGAAAGGCCCAACCACATTAAACCTTCTCTTTCTTTGGAAATTCAGTGGATCTACAAGCACATGTGTAAGGGTCTTAAATTTACACAAAGATTCACTGGATGAATAGTTTCCTGTCTCACGATATTCATAGCCTGTTGAATAAGATACCACTACAGCTCAAGCAAAGTGCTATGTTGGCTGCCTTTATGGCTAGTGTTGATGACTGGATGGACAGATATGAATTTACGCTACCGTTATCATGAACAGCCCTGTTTAGTGTAGGAGGTGGAAAGTATTGCATTCTTATAAAGGATAGCAAGAGCTTTTGCATGTGTCTATTTAAAAGAGGATATTGTTAGGGCTTTGATGGTCACTGTCATGGCTTGCCTAGTATTCTTCCTATCTTCCTATGTGAGTTAATTGTTGGGTTTATTTTATACAACCTATGATTAACCTGTATTACACATGCAGATTTGAAAAATAATATAGCCAATGTTTTTTTCTTAAAGTACAAACATATCTTATGAAAAATGAACTGACATAAAATATCCAGATTTAAAATATTATAAAAAAACAGCTCTCAGCCTCTAACACAAGAGTTTTTGACAAAGCTTAAATTAATGGGGGGGACAAAAGCCAAAATTAGGCAGAAATTTCAATGCTTCCTCTTATAAACATAGAACGTTGATAGAATAATACGTTTTGCATTAGCATGCATTTTCTGAAGGATATGAAGCCTGAAACTTAAATGTCTGTCATCATTTAGTGACTTTGATTGTCAATGACTTGCCAGAAAAACACAAACTTTATGAGGAACAGACCAAAACCATAGGGCAAAAATCTAGACATTCTGCAAAATTCTGTATAGTAACAGCTATAATTCTCATACAAATTTGTAATAGCAACCAGTAAGCAAAACTAGGGAGGGTTTATTGTGTGGCAACAAATTACAGAACTGACTGAAGTACTATGGATATTGATTGCCAGAACATATGGTAATAACAGTGTTTTATGTAGCAAGAAACTCAGGGTTACTAATATTGGAGATGCATCAAAATAAGGAAGGACTGACACCTGGGTGGTGGACTTGGGGAGAGATTGGGCATAATCTTTATGAGGTCCACAAATCTTTTAAAGCTTGCTTAAAAAAGGTAGTGCATAATTGAGATCTGATATTAGGAAGAAGGGTGTTCCATGCTTTGGGGATTTCAACAAAAATCAAGCCATCTCCATGTTTGCTTTAAGTCCTGGGGATGTAATAGATAGCAGCTGGGTGATCAAACATATCATGTTGACTGGTACCATCTAATATGTGTGCCAGAATAAGAGAATTTGGGACACACAGGGTTTTATGAGCTAGATTTTCGTGGAAACTTTTTGTATTAGCTTCAACAAATGCCCAGACTAGCACATTGATTTTACAAGCATTCATGAGCAGAGATTAGCTGAGTCTTCCTCAAAAAGTCTAGTAAAAGCTGTGGTCTACTGTTCGTGTATGCTGAATGAAGGAAACCAGATTCAATATTCAGGCTTACTTAGTGCTCGTTGACATAGATTTGGAGAGGACAACTTTCATCAACATCAAACGCATGTGTCAGTGCTAGGCAAAGGTTTGTTTGCTTCCTTTATCTTGGGAGTTTTATTGCTGTCCAATACTGAGAGTGACTTATTTGTAGCAATACAAACAAAACATAACAAATATACATATACACACACACACACACACACACACGCACGCACGCACACACACACACACACACACACACACACATACATACACACCCCTGCTCAGACGTGCAAACACATGCGCGTGCACACACGCACACACACATATACACACACACATGCACACAAAGATAAAAAGTAGTTCTTAGTAACATAGCTGACAATATTAAATTGTGATAATCATTGCATAAGGAATTCCCTGAAGCACTCTTTGACATGCTATAACTATATCCAGTTCCATCCTGTTTTTATTCTTGCTGACTACAAAAGCAATACAACTCTCAAGCTGCTTAACTGGTTGCCTTTCTTATTAATAAAAATGTAGATAATGTTATCAACACTGCCTGGATTTCAAATTTTTAAGTTAGAAGAAACACAATTCCTACAAGCAATAACTTCAACTACATCAGAATGTTTTTTTACTAACTTGCAGACTTGTAGATCACTGTTAACAGAGCTAAATTCTTCACTCTGTTTCCATGGCATATATCTGGCTACATATATATATATATATATATATATATATATATATATATATATATATATATATATACATAAACACAAACATCTTGTGATCTTTAGATTCACACATAACTTGCACCTAATAAATTTTATTCAGGTTGACTGAATTCAGTGACATCTTATGCAGTATAACCTAATTCAGTTACTCATTAGGTTCTTTTAAAATGAACAAAAATTGAAGAAAGCTGACACAAATCCACAGCTAGTGGTTTTTGGTTTTATTGGCCTGAATATATCCATAAAGACTTAAAAAGTAGAGCTGAAACACTTTATGTCCATAAGGGGTGTTTGCATATATTCCATGGGTCTCTATTGCAAGAGGTTTAAGGTATCACACAGTGAAAACTCTAGCTTGGCTAGGTTTTTCTTGTAGTTATTTAGGATATGGAAGAGACAAAGGTTAATACATAGAAAAGCAGTGAATATAGGAGAATGTCATGCATAGTGCTCACTGGACGTATTTCAACACCAATAAACCTGCAAGAGCTCAAGGATCATGGTGAAAGATCCTACTTAAAACATATAATGGCAGCAAACCATTCCTATGGTCACCTGAGTTTAGACATCTTATAGCTCCCTGTGTGGCACAGAGTGCAGCTATGAGCACCCACAAGAATCCATCACACAGAAAGGCTGAAGAAGTGCAACAGCCTGTTGATGTAACTCTGAAAAAAAGGCAGATGGCACCTAACCAACTCAATTAAATAGGGCAAGCTGGCTCATATTTCAAAATTAACAAAATTATCAAGAATGTAATAGTTAGGGGTGTAAGGAAAGGGATAACACTACAGAAAAATGTTGAGCAACAAATGCACTAAAAACAGAAACGCTGCCAAGAATCCCATAACCAGATTCATTACCTGAAGAGAACTGGAGAAAGTAAAATAAATCAGAAATATTCATCTTAAAGTGAATAGATGAGGAAATGTGATACTGAACTACCACAGCTCCATTATGTAATTTTAATGATAGGACTTAGTAGAAATAAAAATGGTCCCATTTCTAAGATCCTTAATATGGGAATCCATTTTTCTCACTTGCTCCAGGGTGGCAGCTTTGAAAAGTAACTGAAAACCCACTGCCTGTTGATACTCATGTAAATTCAAAAGTGGAATTAAAGATAAATGTGGGAAAATGGAAAAGGGGGTGCATGTATTGTAATCTAGCTGCTTCATATACATTAAACAATCTTTCATTCTAAAAGTGTAGAATTCCCCAAAATAGAAAGTAATCACCATACAAGGATGCTAATGGCTGTAATGAGCTATATACAAATCCAGATTCAAGCTGTTATCTAGTTTGCATACAGCAACAGTTCCTGGGGTGCAAAAGCTGATTACAAATAAACTTACCACCAGACATTTAGAACTGAACATGTCTGGAATAGTAATACTTAGTTATACATTCACTGTACTCTGCAAATATGTCCTGTCTATACTAGATAATTACATTAAATAATCAATACAACTAAAATGGGAGGGGACAGGGCAAATGCAGAAAAAAATGCCAAACCTGATTTCATTCCCTTATATATTTCCTTATCTCCTGCAAGAAAACATTATACTATAAAAAAAACCCATGACCGACTGTGAGAAAAAAAAAACTCAAGAAATAGTTAGCAATAATAGCCCTGATAACAAAACTTACTACTGATGGTTCATTAAAAAATGCTGCAATTGCATTCCCTGGATGCATGTATTTAACAGAGCTGACATTCCTCAAAACTGTATTAGTTAACCATCTTTACTTTAACCCCTGCATTTGAAACAGTGTGACTTTATTTTGTGGAGAGCGCCAAACTATGGACATAGGAAAAATTCTGGTTAACCTTAATTTGTGCAATGCAGCAGCTATATTTCGAAAAGTGGGGTTGAGAAATGCAGAAGTGCTTGCCTCACTACAAAAAATATTTTTTTGTGTGTTTTAGATGAAAATTAATGTTTTCCAGTCTTTCCTGCTGTCATATACATTTTTAGTTACATGGGCTGTGCATGACATAAAATTAAAAAATAAAAAATAAAAAAAAATTGCATGTAAAAATGAAAGATCTTGCAAAAAATAACAGAACACTGGTTCCTGATTAAATAAAAAAAAATGAAAGACTTGAGGGTTAAAAATAGCCACTCAGGCAAAAGACAATTGCAAAGCCTTCTTTAGCTATGTTAGGAACCTTAGAAACAATGTCCAGTACTATGTAGAGCTACGAATAAATTGTATCACATACTTGAACCCAGAGGACATAGCCAGTCTAGTAACAGATACATTTAGCTCCAGCTTCACTCTCCACCACCACCACCACCATTCCCATATTACATACTGGTGTCAAAACACCATTGTCAAATCTCCCAAGAACTCTAGAACAAATTCTCAAAGCACTATCCAAAGCCAAGAACACTGATTTTATGGGGCCAGGTAACATACCACAATGCCTACTGGCCAGCGTGAAACAGGATTTGTTAACTGCCCTACAAAAGCTTCTCAATATCAGCTTCCAATCAGTTTTTGTGACAGATGAATGAAGGACAGCAACAGTCATCCCCTACACAAAGGTGGGGCATCAATGAACCTGGGAAATTATAGACTAACATGTCTGACTAACTTAATCATTTGTAAGGCTTTGGAATTTATAAATAAGGACATACGCAATTTACAAACTCTTGACCCAAGCCAGTTCAGATTTGTCAGGGGCAGATCCTGCCTGCTTAAACTGGTTCACTTTTTCAGAAGGTGATTGAAGTAAGAGATGAGGGAAAATAAGCACTCACTGCATAAATAAATGTCACAACGTTATTCAACACCATCTCACACTCAGGTATATTTGATAAACTCACCCAGTTAAATGTAAATCCCTATGTGACTTGTTTAATAGTAAACTAGCTCAATAACACAACCCATAAAATCATGGTGGGTGTTTCTACCTCCTCCTCCCAAAAACCTGTCCTAGTGATGTTCATAGTTTCATAGGTTCATAGTAAGTAGCCCTTCTCTGGCATTTTAAGCCAAACTAATTTCCCTTTTTGTGCTGAAATTAACCTATCCCATTTGTTTAGAGCTTAGTCTTTCCCATCTCATGGTCAATAATTATATATTACCTCTAATGAGAATAAGTGGGATCATATCATAGATAACTTGAAGGCACCCATGTATTGCATAAAGCATTTAGGAGTTGCCTCTATCCAATAGTAGTACAAGGGGCAGTCCTTGGGTAAATTTTCTGTTTCCCATCCATAGATCTAAGTTGCATATGAACATTGATGGGGAATGAACGTTTTTTTATGTGGATGGGGAATCCGTACCAGAGCAGCATCCATACCAGAGGTATCATCTGTGAGATATACCTATCCCTCCAAACCCTTCTGTTGATGTTGCAGAAGAGGTTTAAATCCCTAATCTGAGTATTTCTAATGTCAGTTGACTTATTGATGAGCAGTAAATCTACCATTAATGGGTTGGAGGATGCTTTGTATGAAAGACACGGTCATTCTTAGCAGTCTATAGGATACCAAGTATAGTGACAGGCTTTGAGTCAGCCCATGTAGGACATGTTGTTTAGGCTTTGTATACTTTTAGTAAAGCATCTTTGTAGGTGTTTCAGTTGTTGCATGTGTCTGGACAGATACATGCCAAAGGGGCCATTATATTAAATGATTTGCCTGATGAGGGCTGAGTAAAGGGGGACAATGACAGCCCTAGACATAGACACAATACCTTTGTTTATAAGTTGTGCAATATAGAAGGACTTTCTTAGAAAAATAAACACATTGTTTAAAAGTTAGTTCACTGTCCACAGAAGTTCCCAACTCCTGAGCAGCTAGATCAGCTCTTAGGAGTGTATTGTCAATGTGGTTGTTCCCTGCAGTAGATGACTTCCCAAAGGATACAGGGCCAGATGCACGAAGGCTTGAACGGAGTCTAAGAGTAGAGTAAGACTCCATGCAGCCGAGGATTCAAAGATGGCTGCCATTCTGTAAACACTGCTGACCTGCAGCTCCTCAATAAACCTGAGAAAAATCTGTAACCTGAGTCGATACCAAGAGGTTTGAACATCAAATTAAAGTCAAAAAAGATGCATCTACACTTAATTAATTTATAACCAGGAAAAAAAGTGGAAAAAAAAGTCTTTATCTATCAGGATTCCAAGTGATTAGCTAGCTCTGAAGAGAGAAATAAACAAAGGACTGTCTGCATTCTTCATTTTACCTGTCAGCTTGGGGAAAGGAAAATGTCACAAGAAGGAAAAAGCATGGAAACAACTACTACCAAAACAAAGCTGTCGGAATTACAGTCACCAGTAAAGGATGGGAGTGCGAAAAAACAAAGAATCACTAAACAGCAGGAACAACAGAAACCAGAGACTAGATCTAAAACTGATCAGCCACTGAACATGGACGATATCAAACATGCTTTATTGCCGATACAAGAAACTTTAAAGGACCTGACTACTGAAATACAAACTTTTGGAGTTTCATGTAATCAGTTGCTGCAGAGAATGGACAAAACAGAGACTAGAATTTCAGAAACAGAGGACAAAATAGACTTACTGGAGAAGAAAACAAAGGTACATGATGTGGAGTTACAAGCCATGCAAAGCAAACTTACTGATTTAGAAGCGAGGTCTAGGAGAAATAATATTATTATTAGAGGGATCCCTGAAAACATTCAGTATGCAGAGTTAATACCAACTATAACACAAATACTTGAAGTTTTGTTAAATGATGCTGATGGAGTGAAACAAATTGTTATCGAAAGGGCACACAGAGCACTGAGAGAGGTACAAGCTTCTAATATGCCTAGACCTGTATATGCTAAGATATTGAACTTTCAAGATGTTAGCAAAATACTTTTTACTGCAAAAAAGAATGGTGGCTTTGTTATGTGGAAAAATAATAAAATATCTCTGGCTCAGGATTTACCACCGCAAGTAAGGCAAGCTAGGCAGTCTTTATCTGCATACTGTAAATTTCTGATTGACAAGCAAATTAAATTCCAGATGAAATATCCTAATGTGCTTACATTTATGGTGGATGGGATTAAATACTCTATTTCTACTAAAAACGAGGCAAAGGGAGTGTTTCTGAAGGTTTTTAAAGTTTTACCTGCATCAGAGGGCTGAAAGAAACTTCCGTTGAGACTGGCATGCTCCTGAGGTCAGATCCAGTATCTACTATACTTCGAGGCTTAGGTAATCCTTTCTTCCCTGCTTAAGTCGTTTAGGCCTCTGTAAAAGCAATAAAACTGTTTGTGATAATCCGAGGGTCTGCTGGCCGTTTTCCAAACTTTTATGACCTCTACGGACTTTTTTCGTCGAGTGGTAAACAGGAAATCCCTTGAATGCAGCTGAGAGTGTGGATTTCGATGTAACACTTCCTGTGGTCTGGCTGTGAAAGCGGTCCCCCGTCGCGAGTATTACTGATGGTTTCCTGGTTTGAGAAGCTGAAAAGAACTGACATAATGTGTTAATGTTTTTTTTAACAAGTAAATAACATTAGAATATGTACGTAAAGCATATAATAACATCTGTTTTTCCTGTTTCTTTTTCCTTATGCTTATAGTTTTGAACCAAATTATATTTTTACAATATCTGCAGTGGGTGCAAGGTATAGCACTATATATATGAATATAAATAGGTAAATACTGGCTATTGGGTGGTGTTAATCAGACAACTAATGTCAGTATAGTTAGGAACTAAAGCATGCAATTGCAACTTTGATAATTGGTAGTTGCAGGCATTGTGTATGGTACAGAATTATAATGTTGGATGCATATATTTTTTTCTGCCTGTTTTTTTTTTTTGTTTTCTTTTTTCTTTTTTTCTTTCTTTCTCTCTCTCAATAAAAGTGGTATATAAATAATGATTGTAACAAAAGAGGTATTTGGGGTAAGTATAAGTAGCTAGTTATTATATTACATTTTTTTCTTTAAATGGTAATACTAACTTACAATACAGATTTGCTTAATTAATAGTTGGAACATAAGCTGTAGAGCAATAGCAGTGTTTGTTAGGGAATGTTTAGTTTAGACTTTGTAGTAGCTAAGTTAGAATATATAGGTTGTAAGTTTAGGAAATGTTTTAGGTATTATTACATGAAACTTTTAAATATGTTTGTGTTTTTAACCTTGTTCATGTTTTTTCACATATCAGACCTATATAAGTCCTGGTCCAGGGGTAAAGTTGTTAGGCACTGGCTGGGGACGGGATGTAGGAAATGCTTCCAGATTATGTTTAGTATGCAGTTAATACATATCGATTGGATAATTTCCCTTTTATACTATTATTGGATAATTAGACCTGTCAATGTGGGAATTAGACTCATGGAACATTAAAGGGCTCCAGAACTTGAAGAAGAGGAAGCTGTTACTACACATACTGCTACAGGACAAAGCACTGTTTGCATTTTTACAAGAAACACACTTGTTAAATGATCAGTGGGATGATATTAGGAAAAAGAACTGGATTAGAGCAGTAGTGGCATCAGAAGGTAAGACAAACAGTGCTGGAGTAGCTATTATTATTAAAACTCAATACAAAGACAAGATTTTAGACTCTAAAGTGGATCAAAATGGGTGATGGTGTTATGTTATTTTATCGGATAATGCGTTTGATAAACCTCTTTTACTTTTGAATATATATGCACCATGTAATGACCAACAAAGTTTCATAACATCATTATATCCAATCTTAACACAGTATGATGGTTATTATTTTATTGTGGGTGGGGATTGGAATACCTATCAAAATCCAAAGTTGGATAGGTCTTGTCCACAAACAGCATTTAATAAGCAGGCTGGGATAGCATTAAATGACTTCAAGGAAGATTTTCAATTATATGACCCCTTTTGTTATGCACATAATATTAATAATGCAATTAAGTATACCTTCTATTCACCATGCCACAAAATGTGGTCTAGGATAGATTTTTTCTTGATATCCAAAGCATTAATTAATTTGGAACCAGTAGTGGTTATACATACTCGATATCTATCGGATCACTCAAAAATTTCGTTAAGGTTTTTTAAGGATTTAAAAGATACAAGAATGCATAAAGGTTACAATTGGTCACTTAATCCAAATCTGTTAAATAAAAAGGATATAATAGATGGAATTGTAAAATATCTGAAAGATTTAACAGATAGGATGAAGCTTCAGGAACATACTCCTGATATTGAATGGGCAGCAGCTAAATCTCAAATTAGAGGATTTCTTTTGCAAAAAGCCTCATATTATAAGAAAAGGCAAAACATTGATATTCAAAAACTAGAAACAAAAGTGAAGTTACTCGAGAAAGAACTGATTCAAAATTTTAATGCTCAAACAGAGAAGGAAATGTTGAAATGTCAAAGGGATCTCTTCTTGCTGCATAATAGTAGAGTAACACTTCAGGAGCATAGGTGTTTAGTGAAATATGCCAATAATGTTCAAATACCGTCAAAAGCATTGGCAAGGATTATAAATCAATCGAAAACAACTGTACATATTTCGGAAATACAATGCAATGATACAGTGTATTTTAAAACTGAGGATATTATTGATATTTTCGAAAAAATCTATACCAAGGTTTATGAGGGTCAAATTGATAGGTCTATACATAAACAGAATAAAAGATTCTTGCAAAAAATTAATTTTCCAAAATTAGAAGAGAGTCTGCAAGGTGATCTGATTAAACCTATATCTTCAGAGGAAATAGTATATGTAATTCAACATATGAAAGTACATAAGTCACCAGGTCCTGATGGTTTGACAGTTGAATTTTATAAAGAGTTTGCTGATAGTTTTGGTAAAATATTGTCCCATGTATTTAACTACATAATCAGAAATAAAATTAGTGACCCCCACCTTAATGCGTCAAAAACAATCTTTATACATAAAGCTAATTCAGACCCCAAAAGCCCGGATAATTACAGGCCAATAGCATTAATAAATGTGGATATGAAAATTCTAACTACCATTATAGCATGTAGATTAAAAAAGATTATGATCCATTTAATTTCTAAGGAACAGGCTGGATTTATGGCAACTAGACAAACTAGTGATAACACACTTACACTACATAATATGATGATGTATGCTAAACAAAACAACTCTAATATTTATGCCCTTATAATAGATGCTCAGAAAGCATTTGATAGAGTGGATATAAACTTTTTGTTTGATGTGTTGCCTTATTTCAATATGCCACAGGAATTTATTCAGATACTATAAATATTATATAGTAATCCGTATACTACGTTATATATTAATAGGAGTTATTCTAAAAGAATACAGATTAAAAATGGTACACGCAGGGTTGCCCGTTGTCCCCTTATTGTTTAACCTTTATTTAGAACCTCTATTTTTATATATTAAGCAAAATTTGTATCATAATGCACCAATACTTTATAGGAATAAATTAGTAATGTCGGCATTTGCTGATGATCTTATTATTTATTGTACAACCCCAATCTCTGATAGTGAAAAGATATTAAATGTTATAAACGAATTTTCAGAAGTCTCTAATTACAAAATTAATTTGGAGAAAACTAGTATTTTCCGTTAAGAACCCCTAAACCTTTTTCATTAATGTCCCTGGTGGGAAGATATCATGTAAAGAAAATATCAAATATTTGGGTATTAGCTTCTACGGATAATAAGGACTTTTATAGTAATAATATTAAACGAGTATGGGAACTAATAGTAGCTGATTGTGGCAGATGGAGGAATTTAAGACTACCGGTATTGGCAAAAGTATCAATAGTGAAAATGAATATATTACCACGAATGTTGTATATCTTTAGGTCTGCTCAAGTATCAATTA
Organism: Protopterus annectens; assembly: GCF_019279795.1. Classification (NCBI taxonomy): domain Eukaryota; kingdom Metazoa; phylum Chordata; order Ceratodontiformes; family Protopteridae; genus Protopterus; species Protopterus annectens. The sequence goes on along the minus strand of NC_056727.1, from coordinate 1,089,523,586 downwards.
CAAAGACAGTTTTTAAACAAATTCATAAAGATCTAGCTAAATTTATTTGGGAGCCAAAGAAAACTAGAATATCGTATGAGAAATGAATGACCCCGAAGAGTAGAGGAGGACTTGAGTTACCAAATTTTGAAATATACTATTTAATTGTGAATGCCAACAGGTGTTTAAGAATTGCTAATTATGAGGTAATTAGTACAAAGTGGATACCAACTTGGGTGGTCTTGAATTACAAGCATATTCTAGATTGGAACATAAATCCTAAAGCTTTACCCTTTTTGGAAAAAAGTAGTTTGATAAAGTATGGGATTATGGACCACTTAAAAACATATGTGTCATCTTTGCAAAATTTATTCCAGTCAGTAGACTTGCTGCAATATATGATGGTTTTTCAGCCTTTCCATAGGAATCCCAATTTTAAACTAAATAATCAGTTGATTGATCTTAGTAAATTCCCATTAATAGTTAATTTGACTCTGACTGATGTTTTTAATAAATTTCATTTATCGGCTTCGCAAGTTAGGCAGGAATTGAATCTTCCTAAGAGTTATGTGGTTGTCATGAGACAAATCAGAGAACTTGCTCTGAGTCATTTTGAAAACTTTAAACTGGTAGTCGGAATTGTGGATAAATGCTCTGAATTGTGGCAGGCTCTCCAACAGGAGGTCAAATTTATAACAACAACAAATAAATTAATTAAAGATTTAAAATTCCAGGATAAAATTCTGTTGTCAGGGTATTGGGTAAACAAAATGACAGTAGCAGATAATCAGGTATTAAAAGCAATTGATTTAACAATAAAATCGGTCTCTTTTCAAAAGTTGATGTATACACAGTTGATGATTTGGAATAATGCTTATTATACTCGTCTGAGGTTACATAAATTTAATCCTAGGAATTCTCCAACTTGTCCATATTGCACAAATCAAACGGCGGATCTTCTTCATATTTTCTGGAGCTGCAAGTGTATATATAAACTTTGGAACTCTCTTAGAACACAACTACAAAAGATGGGTTATCAAAGTTCAATGTTATCATGGGAATTTATGATTCTACATGTTCCTCCAAGAGAGCTCTCTAGGTCACAAACTATAATATGTATGAATATTTTTTTGCTGATGAAGTTATATATAGCTACAAATTGGTTAGAACCAGACAAGACATCATGGGATAATTTCAAGCTTGTGGCTATAAAGCATATATTAGCACATAAATTACTCTTGAAGCAAAGTAACAAAAATATTAATAATCCGAAAATATGGGAAAAGGTTTTTAACATTATATTAGCATAATACTGTTATTAGGAATATATTAAAGTTTGGATGTATATGTGGAGGAAACAATGTGTTGAAAACATGTATGATATGTATAGACGCAAAGTACTTCTACAAATGTTTCGGCTTTGTTTTTCTTCCCTGATTTTTTTTTTTTTTTTTTTTTGAAATAATGACGATTTTTATATGGAAGCATTTCATGTAGATATTGTATATAGTTTTGATAGTAATAGTAGTGAATCATGTGTGTGATTTTATTGTATTTTGAAAATATATATCAATAAAAATTTATTATGGAAAAAAAAAAAGACTCCATGCAGCCAACATGTCTGCCGAGCGATCCAGGAACAGATGGTAGGGGCGTGTAATGGAGCTCCTTAAACTAGTCCTACACGGACAGGGCTTGGATATGAAAATTACCTCAATTGCAGGTGAAAGCTATGCAAATTAGGTAAATTTGCGATCCAGGAAACCCAAACCTGTCCGAGTAGGAGTAGTGTTATTTGCAGAAATGTACTCAGTTAATAACTGAGTACGGTTCTGCAAATAGCAAAACGGAGCCGTGACAGCTGCAAAAAAAGCATGCATTTACAGGAGGAAGCATGCCACTGTCCAGAAATATGGCCATTGGCAATGGGAAGTGATTCAAAATAGAAATAAAATAACTTTTGTTTTGCATCCTGATCTCTGGGGTTTAACCATAGAGCAGCACCGCGCAAACGAGCTGCACCCTAAAAAACAGAAAATTAATAATTAAGATCCACAAATGTGGATTTTATACCTAAAATGAATTTACAATGCAAGTGAATGGCAGGCTGAAGACAACATGATCACCGAGTAGAGGTTGCTAAGGGGGGAAGCTCAGTCTAAGAGATGTAACCAAGCATTAGTAGGCAATCCTATGCAAATGAGAGTTAGGATAGTGAATCGCAAGTTTACATAGGAAATGAGCACAGTCAGTGGAGTGTAGGAGTAAGATAAGGGGAGTAACAGAGTAGAAGATAGGTGACATCATGAGGGGGGTATGTATGAAAGGAGTGAAGCTCATTGGAGCAAAGTGTCATGTGTCAGCCAACAATTACATATTATTGAAAGAGGTGTGTCAACAGGTAGGCCAGGTAAAGTCAAGGAATGGAAGGTGTATGCCGTGGATAACACCAAAGTTTCTTGCTGAGCATGCATGCGCGTGTGTGCGTGCCAGTAAACCCGAGTAAGACAGTGTCCGTGCGTGTAAGCGTGTGTGCGCGTGTGTAAGCTTGAGTAAGCATATGTAAGGCTGTGTAAACAGCTGTAAGCGCGTTTGCGCCGGTGTGCACGCATTTTAACAAGAATAAGCAGGTTTTAGTCCGTGTAAGCATGTGTGCACACGTGTTAGCTGCTGTGCGCATGTTTGCGCTTGTGTGTGCGGCGCTCCCCCTCAGGAAACAGAAAGGAAAAAGGAAGCACACCAAATAGTAGGGAAGTTACCAGGGAGTACTAGCAGAGCTAGCAGGTGAAAACAATCAGAATCAGGCAATTACCCAGACAGAACACTAGCCCAGCCCAGCCCAGCACTTAAAACACTGCAAACAACAGTTCATTATGTTTCTCTCAAGAGACACTGCAACACTGCAGTAAGCTAATAAAACTGAAAAAGCTGTACTGAGGCAAAAAATGTTAGGGGCTGCCATTGCTGTTATAAGGCGACATATGCAACATGCTGAGGGTGGTGATGATGCAAATGCTGCTGGACAACCCACAGCGAGGAGATGGAGAAAAGTGTACAGGCCCAGGGTAACTTACCAGGGGCTACATGAGCTGGAGATAGTGGAGCACTATAGAGTGTACAGAGACTTCTTGCAGCAAATTGTTGAGCTGTGCAGGCCACGCCTCACACACAGAACCAAGAGAGGGGAACCCATCCCAGTGGAAACTAAGGTATGTGTTGGCCTAAGAATATTAGCAACAGGTACCTTCCAGAGACCAACTGGTGATATGACGGGAATATCAAAGGCATCAGCATCCAGGGTACTGCACCAGTTCCTGGATGCCATGTCAGCACATGTCGGTGATCATGTATACTTCCCCAATTCCCATGAGGTATTGGCCAGCAATATGCTTCTCTTCCAGCAAATAGCAGAATACCCTGAGGTAGTGGGTGCAATAGACTGCACGCACATATGCATCAAAGCACCAGCCGGTGAGCGGGGTAGGGTCTACTTCAACCGCAAGGGCTTCTCCTCCATCAACTGCCAGGTCGTGTGTGATGCCCAGGGCATAATACTGAATGTGTGTGCTGGCTGCCCTGGAAGCTACCATGATTCCCATATCTGGCATCTGACGCAGCTATTCCAAACATTTGACAATGGGGACATCCCACATGGACACCTAGTGGGGGATGCTGGCTATGCACTGGAGCCATGGCTGATGACACCCATTAGAAATGCACACACACCTGAACAGGAATGCCAAAATGAGGCACACGCACAAACATGAAATGTAATCGAGCATGTGTTTGGGCTGCTCAAGTCACGGTTCCGGTGCCTGGACACATCTGGTGGAGCCTTGCAGTACTCACCAACTACATGTACCCAAATTGTCATGGTATGTGCTATGCTACATAATATGATCCTGCGAAAACAGCTGCAGCAGGACCAGCATAGGCCTGGGCCAAACAGCCCCCACCATTGCCAGGGCCATCACAGGCAGAGCGTGACTTGGAGGAGGAACAACCTGAGCCTGCCCCAGTAGGCAGAAGGAGGCGTGCCCAGTATGCCTTGGCCTTGGCAAAGAGGCAACGCATAGCACATACACTGGCTCAGTAGGAACTCTGGAAATGATACCTCTCTCTGACCCACACATATAGTAAAAGGGATGCCTACGTTGACACTACCTGCAGTCAAACATGTATAGGGAGTGTAGTATGTGCATCCAACATAGGCAGCCCTGCATCAACACCTGAGGCATGATTGCCATGTGTTAAGCAATATAAAGCAGTGCTAAACAGCATTTACCACTATGTAGTATATGTAAACCAAATCGCACACACCAACTAGTACAAATGTGGTCAATGTTGAGTAATATTGGCCAACGTCCAGCAATGATGGTTAATATTGAGCAATGTTGGACAAGCTGGGTCTAAGTAGGTCATAGCTGAACAAAAGCCAACATGCTCATAGTTGCTCTACTGGCCCTTAAGCAGTCTGGTCTGCTCAGTATGAAAATATAAGCGGTGATGGTCTTTGAACCCAGGATACTGTGCACTATAGTCATAGTACTGAACCACTAAACCATGACAGTATTGCAGTGGTAAATCTGTTTGAAGAAATGTTGATAAGTCTATGCAAAGTATTCCATGGAAACCCTGCAGGCACAGCATAATCCCTGTCGAGTTATGACACAAAGGTGAGTCCTGCAGTAAGAATAGAACCTGACTTTCAACACACACAGTACAAATGTTAATACTGGACATGTACACATACATCAACAAATGTAGTGGACCTCAGAGAGCAACATACAGAAAGGTCACACTGGGCATGCTCACACACTTGAATACATGAGACAAATGTCAGGCAACAGAACACTGACAGTCTGAACTGGGCATGCTCCCACACTTAGGCCATGTTGGAGTACAGCAGTGGGCCACACATATCAGGCAGTTGCATGTGTTAACCCAGGAACCTCTCACTATCCAGCAATCTGCCCTGTGCACACACTTATATGACAACAGACACGTATATAATATAGTGGAACCCTGTCATAATCAAATATGTTCCGCATATACCTAAGCAGTTCATAGAAAGTGGGAAAGCAAAAATGATAAAAACCTGCAAACAGTATCAGCAATAAACATTGTGCATCATGAACATTGTCATAGGTTCAGAGGTTGATACTAGGCTATCTGCCCTAGGGCATGTTCAAGCATAGCCAGAGTGTGTTTGGCTGCTGCAACCCAGTCAAATCAGAACACTGTGCCCGTGAATAGTAGGTCACACAAGATAGCCTATTTTCGTTTAGTGTATTGTGCCTCTGTCTAGCAGGGACTCAGAAGATATCCCATGGGTACACATACGATCACCCATCCACTTGTCAAGATGCCACCTGTAGGTGGTCAGTGGGTGGCTCTGCTTATGCAAAACTGGGAATACACTCTGCAGTGAGTGGTGCCTTATGGATAATAATCTGTCCCCCCAGCATGTCCTATTAACATCTGTGCTGAGGTATATGTCCCTGGAGTGTGTAGCTACAAGGGGGTTGGATAGCCTGAGGTGGAGCATGTCCATTAATTCTGGGTCAGGTATTGCCTTAAACTACAGGCACACAGCACATCCGTGTAGGTGGTAAGTGACTGAGAAGAGCTGGAGTTACTATATCTGAGCTGTGCAGGGCATCCATGTGAGTCCTACATCTGCTTGATGAGTAACATTTGTGGCCATTACAATTGCTGCAGGTGTCGGGTAAGGTACAACCCAAATGTGGCATAGTAAACAAGCATGGTTGTGATGAGTATAGGGGCACAATGACCACATGTGATAAACATGTGAAACCATGTGGGATATGGTGGGCTACGTAAAAGTACTGTCTAACCACTTTGGCAATGTGATTGCCAAAGGCGAGAGTACGAACAGGTCGTGTCCCCAAACCCATAACAACTACTACCATATGTAATGGATTACTACCTATGTAGTAATGTGTGGGCATGTTGTCATTCTCAAAGGGGATGACTATGCAACTAATGGCATGTAGCCATAGGCCATGGCTCAGGCACCAGTCATCCTATCTCTGTGAGACCCTGTATGAGTATGCATGTGCCAGCTGGAGAGTTGATTATGGCACCCAGTTTGCAGTCATCTGTGAACATGGGCAGCCATATCCCTCCTGTGATAGCCTGTACATCACACAAATATACACTGAACAAGAGAGGTCCCAGGACTGAGCCTTGTGTGATGCCATATGTAACTGGTGTATAGTCAGACATGGCACCTCCAGCACTGAGCATGTGGGTGCTATCCCTGATCCAGGTAGCAATCCATCGTGTGAGATATGTGTCGATATTGATGCCGGTGAGCCTATGTATAATGGCAGTGCAGGTTATTGTGTTTAAGGGTTGTGCAAGGTTCAGGCAGGCTGTGTGGACAACCGTCCCAACACTGATGGACCTGGTAACTGTTTAAAGAATACAAACAGGTCCAACAGGCAAGATCTGCCCATAACAATGCTGTACTGTGTAGGACCCAGTGTCTGTAGGTTTCCCATGTCTATGTGCATGAGTCCCATTACAATACGCTCCATAGCTTTGCAGAACAGGCTAGTTAGCCCTATAGGCCGATATTGTCTGTGGTCTGTTATGGCAGTATTCAGTGGAGCGGGACCACTATCACTGTACGCCATTCCGTGGGTACAAATCTTGCAGTAACCCTGATATCAAACAGTGACGTAATGTGAGGGTTACATCTGTCATGAAGGCAGTGTACAACACAGGCTGTGACACTGTCTGGTCCCATTGATACTGCGTTGTCCGCTGTGGGGAGGGCAGCACTCACCTGTTTATTCGTGATGTCAGGGAGGTTACACTCTGTTGGGATGGACAGTACCTCCTTTGGGGGGATGGGGGGAGACATCTGCATTGAACCTGTTTGCCAGGATGTTGGCAATGTCTGTGGGTTCAGGGTATGTTCAGTCAGTATGCAGTAACACACAGCATATCAGTGAGTGTCCAGCCAGGTACCTGAATTAACTGAAGAAGGCCTTGTGAGTGTCCGATGTGTCTGGTGGAATTGTCCGTTAGAAGTGGCCCTGACATAAATGCACGAGTGATTGAAGCTGTCTGCTAGTACAGATCACAGATGCCTTCCCTGTCTGGGATTGTGCTCTATCATGTAGTAGCTTCCTCCTTTTGTTGTATAGCGCATTAATGGCTGGGGTCCACCAGACAGGTCCCCTGCCATTGGAGTAGTGAGTCCAGGAGTCCAGGTGTTATTTTGGATAGCATGATCCATGCAGTCCACTAGGTGTCCATAGATTGTGTATGTAAAGGATTCAGCAGTCTGAGCCATACTTACCACTGACCTACGGTCTTTGAAGGATACCACCGTGGTATGGAGAAGTGTGACATTTGCTTTTGGGAAGTTCACCAAGATTACCCAGGATGGGTGTGGGGATGGGATATGGATGTCCAGTGAGATAAAGTATGTTCTGTCCTTACCAATGAGGGGTATATCGCAGGTGTGGAACATAGAGTCCCCATGTTGGTGATGATCATGTCCAATATGTTGTCCCGTCCTGTGGGTGTGGTGACCGGTTGTGCCATAGCATATGAGTTTACAAATTGTAGCAACTGTTGGGCGAGGGTGTTGGGGCCAGAGTACTATCCCCAGTCAATGTGTGTGTATTTGATGTCACCCAATATAATGGTGTTTGGGGAGACCGTCATATTGTCCAGTGTTTCCCGGAAAGATGAGTGTGGTTGCTGCATTTGTGAGTGTGGTCTGTAGCAGGCAACAAACCAAAAGGCAGATTTGCACAATGTTAGGTGCATATGTATGGTCTGTGATGCTTTGTGCAGTGCTACCAACCCGGAGGTATGTGTATCTGTGATGTATATGGATACTCCCCCTATTTGTGTTGGCCATTCAGAGTTATGTGGTCAGAAAGCATGGTACGAAATATAACCTGGTAGTGCTGGAGTGCATGTGGGAGCCTGAACCATGTGTCTGTTAGTGCACAGATATTGCTATTCTCCATACTGAGGAGATTCCTGAGTGTGGTCAGTATGAGGGTAATATGTCTGGTGTTGAGCAGCATTACCCTCAGTGTCATGTACTCTGTAATGTCTATGGAGGTGGGTCTGTCTGTTGAGCCCCGCTTAAATAAGGCAGTATGGTGGCAGCAAGTGCCTTAGCCAGTATTCAAATGTCCAAGGGTGACAGGTGCAAGCTGTCCATAGAGAAGCTACATGGCATGTCGAGCATGTCACCCCAGGCTGACAGACACTGTATCCCCTTTGAATAACACCAATATGTTAGCCAACTGTTAAACGTGATCAGTTTGTTGGTTTCTGAGACATCATACTTGGTGAGTGTAAGATGCTAGACAAGGTCAGGGTCATACCGGCCTGGGCTACATGATCAGAGAGTTCCTCTATGTATCATGTCATGTGGTCCAGGGAGGAACATCTGAGGTTGTACGCACCAGCATGGACAAAGATGGAGCCAGTCCTGGACTTGCTTTGAAGTGACCTGAGTGCATGTGTTATGTGGCGGATCCTGGCACCTGAGAGACAGCTCTAAGTGACTATTCCCTTGTTTGGCCTGGTGAGTGGGACGTCAGTGTGTCTGACATTAAGTGTCACCCATTACATGTGTATAAGGTGTGTTGTTTAGCCCGAAGGTCAGTGACTGTGTGGCACACTGACATTGTGAACTATGTGATATGTGGGTATTGTAGTGGGGTAGCAGTTGTTTGTGTGTCTGCTTTGGAGGTCTCTGCTGCTTAGGCAGAGTGCATGTACAGCTTCCGAGTATGTGTATGTGTGATAATGTGGTTTGATTGCTGTCGCTATCGGTGTATGTGAGACTGATATGTGGTGTGTGTGGTCTCCTCCACCACCTGATAGACCATGCCAGTCATGGGTCGAGAGAGCTCAGCCTCCTGTATGTCAATATTGTTGCATCTCTCACATATATCTGAGTGTGTTGGGAGGAGGAGAGGGTTGTCTGTGTACATGAGGCAGATGTGACATTGTGTCATAACCACAATATTCACTAGCTGGACTGGAGAGTACACACAAAACCGACCCCCGGACATGCCAGTATGTTGTGATGACACACTCTGTAGCCTGATCACAAAGGATCAGTAGGTTGTTAAGTGTGTAAATGAGTATAACCGGGATTAGTGCTCAGGTCTGTTGGTGTTTTGTAAAGAGTAGCTGAGAAGGAGTTCAGACTGAGAATCATGATATGTCCTTCAGCTATGTCATAAATAGTAATGTACACTCATATATGTCCTGAGTCAGGGCCAACTGTACCTTACTGACAATGCCGACATCCTGTCAGACAGGCCCATATACACATAACCACCTCCCACTGACGATAGTCACTGACATCATACCAGGAGATATCACGTGTAGAATGTCTGACCAGCTCCCCCCAAAGCCAAAAGCATGGCAGCAATTGGATTACAATGTTTCCTTATATGTGTCATGCATGCACTACAGAACAAACAGATCCTGCACCTGAACAATCTGTTGAGCCTCACCCACTCCACAGGGTCTGGAACTGTTGAATGTGTTACAGCAACATATGGCACTCCCCACAAGTGTGGGTGCACAACACACCATGGGAAATATAGTCCAGTAAGGCTATAAAGTCTGATCTGCAAGGCCATGGAGTGCATCATGGCTGAAGTCATAAACAGAGCTATTGGAAGCTGACAAACACACAACCCTACCAACTGTGGTATGTTCATGTGCAGATCATGGTTCCCAAACATTCTACACCGTTTGCAAGGCAGCCACCCAGGACATACATCACTGAACAGAGCTACACATGTCCCACATAGACTTTGCATAGCTCTTCATCAACATCACAGACACATGTTGTATCCACAAAACAAGCAATCTGTGCATAGATATGTGTTGACATATGAAGGGATGTCAATGTGTCCACAGACAGATCACACAAGATGCGACTCACAGGGTCCTGTTCATGCTGTTGATACCTGCCGACCCACATGGATCATTCCTGGGATTGCATAAAAGAAAGTGCACACACATTCCCATGTCCAGTCTGATGATGTCAGCATCATACAAATATACCAGGAGAACAGAAATCACCCGGTAAAGCATATAGCGCGCTGTGTTAATGCGTGTCTCTCTAGTATCGTAACATAGTTAGGTAGGGATTTGAATCCTGCAAGTGCTGATAGTGTGTGTGGGGGGAGTGTATGTGTGTGAGTTCTTTTGAGAGGAGTAGCCTTTTTTGAGACTGAGAAAACACATTAAAAGAGGCACATCCCTCTTTGGATTGTTTGATGAAGTCAGTGTCCTACAAATATATCAGGTGAACAGAACCCCCTCCCCCCCTAGTAAAGCATATAGTGTGCTCTGTTAATGCGTATCTCTCTAGTATCATAACATAGTTAGATAGGGGTTTGAATCCTGCAAGCACTGTGAGTGTGTGTGTGATGGAGAAGGGGGTGTGTGAGCTCCTTTGAGAGAAGTAGCCTTTTTGGAGACTGGGAAAAGGGGGGGAGTGTGTGAGTTCCTTTGAGAGAAGTAGCCTTTTTTGAAACTGGGAAAACACATTAAAAGAGGCAAATTCCTCTTTGGAATGTCTGATGATGTCAGCATCCTACAAATATATCAGGTAAACAAAAGCCACCCAGTGAAGCATATAGCGTGCTGTGTTAATGCGTACCTCTCAACTATCAAAACATAGTTAGATAGGGGTTTGAATCCTGCCAGCACTGACAGTATGTGTGTGATTTCCTTTGAGAGGAGTAGCCTTTTTTGAGACTGGGAAAATACATTAAAAGAGGTACATCCCTCTTTGGAATGTCTGCTGATGTCAGCATCCTACAAATATTCAAGGAGAACAAAAAACCACCCAGTAAAGCATGTAGCGCACTGTGTTAATGTGTATCTCTGTAGTATCATAATATAGTTAGGTAGGGGTTTGAATCCTGCAAACGCTGTTAGTGTGTATGGGTGTGTGTGTGTGTGATTTCCTTTGTGAGGAGTAGCCTTTTTGGAGACTGGGAAAACACAATAAAAGAGGTACATCCCTCTTTGGAATGTCTGATGATGTCAGCATCCTACAAATATATCCGGAGAACAGAAAACACCCAGAAAAGCATATAATGCGCCATGTTAATGCGTGTTTCTCTAGTATCATAACATAGTTAGGTAGGGGTTTGAATCCTGCAAATGCTGTGTGTGTGTGTGTGTGTGTGTGTGTGTGTGTGTGTGTGTGTGTGAGTGTGTGTGTGCCACAGGTGGTAAATGCAGTGTGGGTTTTGCTTTTATTACAGTTTGACATATGATTAAAACAGTATGTGTATTGCACACATCGGGTATCTGCATGGCAAATTAATATGTGTACATGTGACCTCACTCAGTACATAGGTGTGAAGCCTGCATACTACATGAATACATTTGTTTCCTTCGACAGATTGTGCCACTGCTTCTCAGATCTTAGGTCACATATGTATGTATGCAACAAGCCCGGCCACTGTAGTGATCCTTGGCCAAGGTCATCTGTGCCACACACACACCCATGACACGTACTATAGAGTACTGTGAGTGAGGGTAATTGCCTGGGGTATATGTCACACATGTTCATACACAACAACGACTGGCAGTAATAGATAGTTATTATAGGTGTACAACAGCCCTGTGGATATGCATGCAGGCCCCTAATGTGTTATGTGAAACACCGGTGGACCCCACAATACCTATGGATATGTGGATACCAAGGGACAGATGACATAACAAGTGTCTGTCTGTACACATTGGTACTCAACATACATGTTGAGGGCTACCACCTATGTGGTACTGTCAGGATAGTATATCTAGTAAATGTGGGTGACTATGCCATAGTCGGCCTATGACTATACAGCATGTATTGGACAACAGGTATCTGTCTGTATGATACCCTTGTGTAGGATATGCGTCCCATGCAGGGAATGCAGTGTAGGCCAATGCATGCATTTCCAGATGTGGATGGACATATCCCTAGTGTGTTTGCATGTACCTAAGAGGGCTATATGCCACACAGGTGTGGTCCCAGGAATGTGTGGCGGTCAATTCCACTGGTTACTATTATAGTATAGTACCGGAAGGATCCAACTGTTACTGAGTTCCCTACAACTGTGTGTCATTTGTCAGGACATCATCTAATGATTGGTTATAGTCATGCTGTTGAGGTGGTGTATACTACCAGACTGCAGATCATTGACAGATATCAACAGTATCACCCACAGCATAGTGTCAACCCATGTCATACACACATGTGTACCCATGTTAGTACATATCTGTAGTAGAATGCATACTGGCCATCGAAAGATACCATGAGATGTTAATGTGTACAACAGGTTGTGCGGCACATCCCACGTGTCCACTATGCACGTACATGCAGACAGTGTGCACACACCATGTTCACAGATGTACACCTGCTAATTTGTAATGCACACATCACACATGTACTGTCCACTCACTAACACATGCCTGCAAGACTGTACACTTCAGCCAAGTGGCACATGGGTGGACAATACATACTCAGACCTAACACTGGTGTAAACAATGCTACAATGACTATCAGAGCTGTGATGCATAATGCCTGCTCAGATATACCTACAAGGATATCAGTACACTTTCCTGTTAGCAACGTGCTACTATTGCTACACTGTTATAATGTCACCCTGTGCATCAGAAGCATGTTAGCCTATTCCTGCATCAATGTGACAGATGACAGGAGGTGGCACAGATGTCATCATATGCACAGGATGTGTTGTTGGTTTGCCAGAGCCTGACATTGACCCATCAAATCGACATGTCTGCGTGTGTGTGTGTGTGTGTGTGTGTGTGTGTGTGTGTGTGTGTGTGTGTGTGTGTGTGTGTGCGTGTATGTGTGTGTGTGAGGGCCAACAGTACAGCATGGGCCAATGTTGATCTAATGTGTGTGTGTATGTGTGAGCCCTAGTTGTTTGGTTAATGTGTGTGTGTCTGCATCATACACACAACTCCACCATGTGGCTGCCATATACGGGCAGTTGTGGGACAGCCACAGACTGTACCTGCTAGGCCATACAGATCACTGGCCACGGACACGGTACCTGTGCCTGGCAGGGGTGCTACGGGCAGTATCGGGTATCAACCCTGACTGGGTGCTATCATCAGAGACAGACATATGATGACTGGACCCATGTCCCTGCTGGGACTGGCCAGTGCCACGTGCACGTGGTCTAGTAGGACGGTCAATGGACCGGCCAGCCCCAGCATTGCTGAGGCTGCGACTGCCACTACGGGAGTGGCTGTGATCCATGGTCCATTCACGATGACTGCCAGCTGATGCTGTTTCTGGCATGCATCTGCGTCAGCTTCCCATCCATCCCACATGGACCTGGTTCATGGCTGACACATTGTGGTGGATATCTAATGTCTCCCTCCAAAAGCTATCAATGACCTTGGTGTAATTTCAGATGGTACCGGCAAGGTCACGGGTGCTGTCATTGATAGCAGTGTAATGGGCCCTCTGCGCCCTTAGTCCCTGTCGGGTGTAATGTTCCATACGTGCCTGTGCCTGCATTATAGCCCAGAACATACTGGAGGTTGTAATACCTCTGGGGGCACGTCTGACAGGGGCAATATGTCCAGTGGTGCTCCCCCAAGAACCCCTGGACATCCACCTATGTGGTACTGTTCCAGTAATCTGGCTATGGCTGCTGTGAGGGGAGGCACGTGCCATGGGTATCACACTCTCCTGATCAATGCCGACTGTATGCTGTCCCTCAGCTAAGGCCATTGGTGATGAGGGATGTATTGGCAGTATGAGTGTGTGCATAGATGGGGTTGAACGCTGTGTACTGTTGATTGGTGGACCAACAACAGACCCTGACAGACCTTCCTGTACCACAATACATGTCTCATCATCTCCACTATTAGTGGCAGTGACATCAGGTTCCCTGCTGCATTCAGACACCCCTAACTCAGCACCTGTGGAAGGAAGACAGGAAACACACTTCACAATCTGTACATGATGTTAGCACACATGCACACATGCACACATGAGCACATGCACACATGCACAAATGCACACATGCACACATGCACACATGCACACATGAGGACATGCACACATGAGCACATTCACACATGCACACATACACACATGAGCACATACACACATGCACACATGAGCACATGCACACATGCACACATGAGCACATGCACACATGCACACATGAACACAAATACACTGCTCACCACAGCACATACACACACACCAGCAGTCCAACACATACACAATAGTGGGTGAAGGTGGGTGACAGTATCACAGGGCAAGCAGTCACCTTATATGTGTCAGCATGCAGGATATGTGTTACTCAAGACCATGCAGTGCAAGTGTTGACAGCCCTATTTAATGACATTATACATGGCTGTGATGCATGTGTGTAGTTGTTTAGGGATTGACTACACCCTGGAACACAATGTGTACATGGACACAACATTGCTGTGCAAGTATTATCTGCTCTGCAATGTCCTGTGCACCATCACTCAATAGTATACATACCATGGCTGCATGTGTTATCTGTGTGACACATAGAGAGCCATGTCTGCTTACAGTGTCTGTGTCCACAGCAAATAATAGTGGGCACAGGTGTAGCAAATGCATGCAATGTACAGACATGGGATGAGTGGTGCATGTAGACGTGAAGTAATCCCAATGCTCGACATGGCCATTGTACAGTGGTTATGGTGAGTGTAGGATATACTGCAGATATGTCGGTGCCAGCCATGACATGGCATGCTACACGACTGCAGCATTAAACACCACACATACCCAATGTGTGTCATGTGACCTATACACCCAATAGCATTCCAGGACATATATGTGACTCTTTGTACAGATGGCGACAGCTGTGCATATTGTGTATACTGGTATATGTAAGAGCACACACAACATGCTATGCATATTGTGCTTAGGTGCATATGTTTGCACACACACAACAATGAGGTGCAAAGCAAAGACCGCTATGTGTACTACTGTGGTCAGTGTAACTGGATGGGGTGTACTACCATGTGCCATCATCATCATCATCATGCAACGTGTGGTCACTCATAGCTACTACTGTGTGACAGACCACTGCCTAGCATGCTGTACCTGAACTGCAGTGCCATGGCTACGTTCACTATTACACAGCCACTTTGTACATGGGTGTATGAGGTGCCCAGTAGGAAGCATTGCCTAACATGACTGTGTTATGTGTTGAAGAGTGTTGCACAGCCCCATGATAGGCCTCTACCCCTGAGGTACATCATGTGTGTGTGGATGACATGTGGGATACTGAGGTGTGACCTTACAGTGGGTATGAGGTTACGCCATATGTAGCATGACTTTGTGTACTGCATGTGATAAATGTGTTATGTTGTGTACAGGTGTTGCAACTTTGTCTATCCAATGTGCAGTACGGGGTTGCCAAAACTGTGTCTTATGCTCTGTGTATTGCATGTCAGTGAGGCAGTTACTGACATTACTGAGCTGTGCAACATCTTGCAGCAAACATGCACGGCATGCATTATGCATAGGTGTGTTATGTGTACATGGCCTACACCTCACCTATGACATGCATATTTCATTACCAACATTGCAGTTATAACACACTCACCAGCATGGATCAGCTGCCCTGCTGTCACACCAGAGGGACCTAGGAGAATATGAGATAGTTTGTCAGCGGCCACAACTGTGGCATTGCTACAGTGGGTATGTTAAACTGCAGTATAACAACATTCAACAGTCACAGGTGTAGAGATATTATTCAAAATATTAGTATTGCACAACACTAGGCAGCAGAACTGCTAAACACACAATACACATCTCACGTAGACATAATCTAACCGTACAGTTAACTGTCGTCTACAGATAGGGCATGTTACCTGCTTGCTCCAGGTGGACGTGCTGGGTGGCTTTGGCCTCCGTGACAACACATGTCAGAGGTTGATGTTGCTGTTGTCCAGGAGCCACCATGCTTAGGATCAGCTCCTCCACTCTGGTGAGGGGGGATGAATGGCCACCCCACCACCTGTGGCATACTGTTGCCTTTGGATATCAGACGCATGCCACCGGACATGTCTAATAAAATCACTGCAGTGATGGCATACCTGCTCATATGTCCTTTTATGCATGCCTATGTCATTTACCCGACGAACAAGTTCCTGCCACAGTGCAGTCCGCTCCTGCTGTTGCTGGCTGCTTCTGGAGAACAGCATCATTTACTGCTGCAATAGGCTTTGTAGTATCACCTCTTCCTCATCCGCTGTGTATGATGGATTGCATTGGTGGGCCATCTGGCTGAAAAAGATATGAACAATATGTGTGAGCGAGTCCTGTGGCACACTTTACACCTTTAACCACAGATATCACTTTACTGACATATATACCATCCTATTGTCTGTCAGAGGTTACACACGTTCAATACCACTTAGTGGTTCTCAGGCCACAACTAACTAACAGTGCCTGGCACACTCTATATATCACACCACTATACAACAGTACCCGACACACTGTTTGTGACACATTGCACAACCTCAAGACAGGGGTGTATGGCACACAAATGCACGAACAGAGATGTCATCCATTGCAATGGATCTAAAGTACAGGTACAGTAGTACCAGTCAACCACCCTAGTCATTGATGCCATAGCCCTGCCTAACAGATGTGTACAGTTGTTACTATAGGCGGCATACTGCTGTAACAGAGTATATATGTTGCTGGATACACACGTATACCCTGTAACACACATATGATTGCAGCCATTGTACAGGCATGATTACACACACATCAGACAAACATACAACACACCACTGTATGCCAACACAGATGAGCATTACCTATGTACCATACAGTACTGTGTGCCACTACTTACACACCCTTATGCATGAGTTTTGTCCTCTGTACAGACTACAGGAAACACAGATGACAGTGTTTCCAAGCAATGTGAACACACACCATACTGTGCTGTTTAGGCCTACAGCTTCTGGTAGTACTACAGTTTGTATGGGAGTTGGATTCACCAGCAGTACCACTCACTAAGCATACATGTATTGCTTTAGCCTACAATGAGACACCACATTCATCAACAAGGAACTATGTCACATCATATGACGTACTACTATGTCTGCCTAACAGTACATTACACATCATTTGCTGTCCTCACAGCTAGGATAGACACTACCATGTCAGATACAACTTCACACTAAGCTATCACACCTTTACAGACCTTGCACACATTCAGCGTTACACTTATTCAACCTCACATAGCAGGTATTGCATTGAGTACATTTGTGAGTGCATAGTGTCATAGGTAGGTAATATGCTGTTGGCCCTAGGGCCTATGGCAGCCTAGCCATATGCTACCCTGGCCTTTGACACACATGTACTTTGATTTCACTTGCCCCTGCCAACCAGAACCACAGAGGTGTTTCCTGGGGGTGTATTACCAATCTCCCACACAATCATCAGGAGTATTTATGACAACTGCTAAGGAGGAGCCTGGTTTGCTATTGCTAGGTGATCTATTCCAGTGTATGGCATATCTCTGAGATGGGAACCTATTCCTCCAGCATGTGCTGTTTAGTGAGCTGACAAGGTTTAGGGCCCTAGACCGTGTATCCCGAAGGGATTGTGATATGTTGCCATGGTGGTTGTCACCCAGCTATGGGTGTGACATACCTCTGTATGTCCGGCAGAGTTCACCTCTGTGTGGCCAGTATGCAATACAGTGTAGATGTGGTTTTGTGAGTCAGTCTGCATAGGGCATCTATTTGCAGCCAGTATTACCCCTTGGGAGGTATGTCTGTGGCCTTTTCACCTGGTGTAGTTGTCATGTGAGCTACATACCACACAGGGCATTGTGATGGGTAGATGGGAACACTGCCCTATATTTCTATAGATGACACACCTGTTGTCATGACACATAACACACAGACTGATTACAGGTGTAGTGTGGCACTGTCTTCATCAAAGCGGAGGCTACTGTCCACCTGTGTCCCATGTTCCCTTATCACACCTTCACTGTTAGGTAGATCTCTACCTATGTGGTAGTTAATGGGTACAGTGTTTTGGAAAGGAGGAATGGCACTGCAGTATCAACACTTGTCTACAGTCCATGCCTTGGTCACCACACACCTGTTGCAGTACATATGACCCCGTGCCACTCTGCCTCTCCCTCTCTCTCTATATGGCTATATATATTTCTATCTATCTATCTATATATATATATATATATATATATATATATATATATATATATATATATATATATATATATATATATATATATATATATATATATATTATATATATGCATATCTATACACATACATGTACACATCCATTGCTGTACACATGGATGTACATATAGGCACATGTACAGTCCACCTTTCGTGATGGGGATATCACTTATGCGACAGTTGAAGGATGTAAAGTTATGTGATTATATTGCACAGTGTTGTGCAGAATGCATGTGGGTGTCCTCAGCCCATGTAGCATTAGCAGGCCTCACTGGCTGTAACACAGCAGATCTGACAAATCAGTCCCACAGCATTTAACCACCACATGACATATATCAGCACTGCATGCTGTTTTCTAGGCCACACACTACGACCTACATAGATATATGCACATATCAACCTTCAATGACAGATATCTGTCCACCCTTCACTAACAGTTGCAGTATGTCCCTTGCCCTATGCACATGTGTGGATACAGATAGATGCATACTGCTGCCACAAATGGATGATTTGCAGTGTGTAGAGTACTCTTCAGGAACATCTACTAAATGCCAACACATACATGTGAGTGACATACCTTACCTTTGTATTTCCCTTCTCCGTGTGTTACGGTTTTGTAGGTTTTTTTTTGGTTGTTTGTTTTGGGTTTTCCCCCTCTATTTCAGTTTATGTTTCAGTTTCTCTCTCTGTTGTTTCTGTCTCTGACTGTGTCTGTGTCCATTTCTCTCTCTCTCTCTCTATCTCCCAGCACCTGCAATGATAGAATTGCATGTGTGGACTGCAGGTACAGCTTGCTTTTCTAGGTATCTGCACTTGTGCATGTGACAGTCTCTGCACCAATTGCTGCCCACCAATCAGTAATTGCATGCAGCCTGCTGTGTGGTAATTGCATTACTCACTGTGATTGCAACCCACTGCTATAAAATGCTAGGTTAGGTAGGCATAGTCCTTTCAGCTGTCCAAGGTGGGGCCCATGCTTGTTTGCTCTGGACACCGTTGTGTCAGTCAGAAGGTTGGTATATGTCTCTTATCTAAAGCTAGGGTTGTAGCCAGTTATATGCATGTTGTACTCAAACCTGAATGTTGCTGATTCCAGTACACACTTCTCAGTGTAGACATGTACTCACCCCTCCAAATGCTAACACAGGATACATGGGAGTATGTACTTTATTTCTGAATTACACAATTAACTGCCATACAAATGTGGTGATTGCACTGTATCCCTGTGGCCAGTATTTATCCTGGTCTGATACTGTTTGGTGTTTGTAAGGTGCTACTGTAACATTATTCCCTGCTAGGATGGCTGGTTCTCCTTTCACAGTCATGTCATGCAATTCCACAACAACTGCTGGTAAAAACCCACAGAACAGGATTTGTGTTATACCATTCCTGATTTCCATTTACATTCCCTCATTGTAATGCATGATATATTTATTTCAGAACCAAGTTATTTGTATATCTGCTGTGGCTTAGTGGCAATTCATGCAGTCTATTGGGTCAATGGTCTGGGGTTTGAGCAGTTGTAAGTGGGTTTGTGCGATGCTTAGCTAAGCGCACACATGCGCACACTTGCTTAAACCCGCTTACTACCGCTTAAAAGTGCTTACTCCCGCTAACCCCTACACTAATTTCTTTTAAAGAAAAGAAAATGGGGAGATAGGAAAGTGGTGAAAAAGGGGGCACAAAGAGACAGTAGGTAAACAAGCTTGGGACGTGCAGGACAGGTGTAGGGAAGGTCCATAGCTGCCCATTTCTTTACCAGCAACAGCTGTGCATATGCAATAAATTTGGAGTGATATTTGAAACCTTCCACCCCTGGGAGAGGGGTGAGGACAACAAAGTATGTTGTACTGCCAATTATAATTATCAGTTTATATGTCCAATGGACATGTGTGTGAAATGGGCAGCTATGTACGGGGTGTAATTTTTTTGTGGGTACAGATTGCCTTTTTTTTTTTTTTTTTTTCAGGTGAGAGTGGGAAGTGAGGTAAAGGAAGTAGGTATGTCCAGGGAGGTAGGTTGGGGAGGTAAACAGACAAGACAGACAAGATGCATACAGGGGAGGTGTATGACACACGGGATGGGTGAACACAATTGTAGGGGTCGGATGTTTGGAAATCGCAAGCCCATGAGCCCACAGATGGTAACAGTGGAACTGAGATCCCCACCCATGGGCAGTCACCACTGCACCTTCACAGCCCCAAGGGTGGCTGTGCTGGGGGTTGCGTAGTACGGGCAGGCTCACCCGTGAGATGCGCCACTCTCACCTCGAGCTGGCATAGGGGATCAATGATGGAACGCTGGATCTCCATACGCACCACAACCCGGACCCTTCGAAGGGTGACAGGTGGCCCTTCTCCACCCAAGCTTGCATGGGGGGGATGAGCCCCATCCCCTGCAGTGCTTCCACACAAAGGTGGCACAGGACCAATGGAGGAGGGGAGCCCGGGCTGGGCACCGGACCTGCTGGTGCCAGGTGCACTCACCAGCTGAGGAGGGACAGGTGGGTCCGCTGGGACCGGCCTTCCCATATGTTCTGTGATTAGGTGTGTTTAATTACAACATAAACAACAGCATTTCAGATTAGTTGTAAAAGCATGCAGTAATATTCCCATTAACCCAACACACCAAGGTTCCAACAGTTGAACAGCAAGCATAACACATGCATATACTGAACCACAGTGGATATTCCAACAGCATGCAAGGATGTTTGGTAGCAACAGGCCACCATGATTGTGGTGTTTAAACAGGGCACAAGCATCAACGTGAATGCAAATATTTATTGAACACTAGGACATATGTCCCAACAAATATTTAAGATTACACATATCCATTGAGGTGTGGAATTGCATGGTTTATGCACATACAGTAGGGTGTAGAAAAAAAACATCGGTTAACATCTTATAATTACCTTTTAGTCTACACTACATTCCTAGTGACTGCAGGTGTATATCCCCTACATGTATTATTACACTTGCCACCATTCATTAGGTTGTGTAATGGGTTTGGCTAGTTCAATATATGCCTGACCTATATCTGACATACTAACTGTCCATGATGCAGATGTTACTGCTACATATTTCTTGATTGCATTTCTATTTCTTTATCTACATATCTGGGATGTTTTCACATGACATTTTTACTTCGATTTGTACAGAACCATGCATTTCTTGACACACACTCACATTTCTGGGGAAAACATAACATGCTACATGTGTGCCAGATTTACTTATGCATGCCAGCCAGTAACTGACTGTTGCAGACTGTATATATGCTTCACAGCTACTAGTACTTCCATCACCCACTTTATATGGGACTGCACAACTCTGGGTTGCCAGCACTTTTTCAAACAGTACTATTTGTATAATGCAAGGGTACAACAATATTTCAAACTCTGTGACACAGACACACGCCTGGTTTTAGACCTTTATTAATGGCAGTACACACTTTTCCACAAGCTCACTCCTTTATTTGTTTTAACAGTGCATATGGCAGACATGTTCAAGACATATACCTTTATTAATAGGTTAGAACACTCTATTTTCAGGCTCACTCACTTATTTTATATGACAGTGCTTGCACATATATTATTCCAGACATATGTTACCTTTGTTAATGGGTTACTACACTCTTTTTCTGCCTCTCTGACATTTTTATCTGACAGTACATGCAGAGGACTTATTCAGGCAAATATATGGCTGTATTGCTGGACTACAACACTTTCTTTCATGCTCTCTCCCATATTTTCTATAACAATACATGCAGAATAATCACTAACCTGCCTATCAGCATAGGCTTGCTGATTCGCAGCACGGTCACCTGCAGCTGTAAAGTAAATGGAGGGATATTGAGACATACCTATCCGTTATACATACCCAATTATCAATTCTTACATATTGCATTCCATGGCTACATACTTAGTTGTGGGGCATTCTGCATCCCACAGGCCTCCTGCATCCATTGGTTCAGGTGGTCCTGCTTCTGTCTTTTCAGGTCTGCATGGTGGTGACGGACCTGCTCACCAGTCCAAGGAACGCCTGTGGCACTGGTGAGGTCATGAGCTAACCGGTTCCAAGCCTCTGCCTTGAACTCCGTCCCTTGGAACTAGCCCTGCAGGAGTCTTGACTCATGACAGTGGACAAGGAGCCATACCATGTATTTCAACTCCTCGATGCCCCAACGTTGTGCTCTGAAGCATGTACCCTCTCTGACACCAGCCATTCTAACTGCAGATGTGAGCTACAATCAGTTATGGCATGTATTCCTGTCTATGGGGCTTAAATATGCAGCATTTCCCGCACTTTTTTGTGATTGACCGTTTTTTAAAATTCTCGGCTGACTGGAGACCTGCTTAGTAATGGTTAAACTACCTTAAGTAAGTATATGTCTGTTAACAGTGGCTGTTTCCCCTAAGTTATTATGGCTTAGTGGTTCTGTACTTTGCTTGTGATGCACAGAGTCCTGGGGTTGAATCTTGTCATTCATTTTATTTTCATACTGTCCAGACAGGCTAGGGGGTGTGGCTGCATTTAAGCAACTTTGCTCTACGTTGCTCCTCAGTGCCCTATGGTGCCTGGTTGGTGCAGCGCGCACATCCCCGCAAACAGATTGCACTGGTTAAAGTGCTATTTCGCTATGGGCACCTCTTTTGCGCTGGGTTAACTGTAATTAAACTATGGGCAACTCTATTGCGCTGGGTGAAGCACTGCTTAGCTGCAGGCAATTATATATCAGGATCATTTAAAATATTTATTTTGTTCACTGTTACATTGGCCATTCCACTGTGTTTTACTACTATTTACACATATTTTTGTCTGGTATTATTTCATATACTGATTTAAAAATAAATACGAAGGGGAGTGGTGGGACTTGAACCGTGAATGCCTTTTCTTTGTGCGAACACCCTACCATTACGTTATTGCTACTTGGTGTGATTTGCATACATATTCTTTCTTATGCTCTTCCATGTCTGAATTGCTAACTCTAGCTAAGCAATGGGCACACCTGTGCACACACACACAAATACGGGCAGCTATTTCGGGTATTTAAAAAAATAAAATTTACTTTTTACTTTTTATAACTGTGATGGGGGGTTAAAACATCAGGGAGTGTAGTGTTGGGTGCAAGGACATTTGAGCGGACTCACTCTTGTGTATTTGCTTTTACTTTTCAATCACTTGCAGGGGCGTGGACATTTAGACTGCTCGGCAGTAGGACACACACCCTGCTTTCTTACACGGTCTGTGTAAGACGTACGGTTGAGTCAGCGTGCCCTCATGCATATTCATGGCACGCTGACCTCATACCATTCAGTTGCAGCCTCCGAGTAAGACTTATTGTCTTACACGGAGGATTCGTGAATCCGGGGGACAGTAATGCATTTTTGACATTTAGCTTCAGTCCATAGCCAGCTATTTATTTGGCACAAACCTTCTTACAGCATGGGCAAATCTTTTGGAGATTCAATGTGTGTTCTTAGCTAGCAGTTATCTACAAAGTTAGTCAGCTAGAGTTCTTGGGAATGTCACTTGTGGCTGGTCTCCTTGTGGAGATAAGTTCCCCTTTATTGATCTCCTGTATCCTATCTGTGAGCTAGTTGGCAATCTAGCAGCTGACATATGGATTTATTCCCAGTTTGATTAGCTTTTCTACTATGCATGAGTGGGGAATTATGTCAAAAGCTTTGGACTGGTCGAGGTATGGGGTGAGTACCATTTTGCCTTCATCCATTGCTCTGATGACCTATTCAAAAAAATCCATCAGGTTGAGTAAGTATAACCTGCCCTTGATGAATCCAAACTGAGATGGTTCCAATGTTTGGAGGTGGCTATGTCCTGATTGATTAGTTCCATTATAAGTCTTTCCATGACTTTGCATATGAGGCTGGTCAGACGTATGAGTCTGCAACTGTCTGGGTCTACAGAAGGTCATAACTTATAAAGGGGAATGACTGTAGCTGTTTTCCATATCCAATTGCTACAAAGCCTATATGGTTGCTGAAAATGAACAGTCTTGTTAGGGGTGTGGCCAGATGATGCTTCATAACTACATACATAAATAAAATGCATATAGAGATAATGCCAGAACCTATCAATGCAGTATTTTTATCTTTTGGTAGCATTTTAGGACTTGGTCTTCTGTGATAGCTGGAGGTAGCCAGTTTTAGGTATATCTTGAGGGACAGATGGAGGGGAAAGATGGGTAAAGTTAGAGCTAAATTTATTGGCTGGTAGGTTTACTGCATGTTCACCCTCAGTGTAGGTAATATAATTAACATCCTGCTCAGCACATTGCTGCATTGTGCTTTTGAAATTATGAACATCACTGAAAATGCCTTGTGATAGTCTTTGGGTTAGGTAGCTATTTTATCCTCAAACTTTGCTGGATTTTATTAACAATATTTTTATTTCTGTACCCCAGAGTCCAGTTCTCGGGTAGCTCCTCTTTGGCATTCACGTCTTGAAGGCCAAATCTAATATTAGAGTTTATGGCTGGCCAAGTTTGCAGATGACTACAAATTTGGTGCCATCATAAACTCTCCAGACAATACCAAAATCCTCCATGAAGGTCTTTCCCAAACACATACTGGTGCCAATACCATAGCCTAATACTAAATTTAAAAAAATGTATAATAGCAACCATGATGCTCTCAGTAACCATTACAATGACAACACACCCTTGAAAATTGATCCAATGGTTAGGGACACGGGAACCTATACAGACAATGAGCTGTCCTTCATTCAGCATGTATCCACTATTGGTCTTTTTCACTGCATAAATTATTAGTAAACGTACGGCATCAAGGATGAAATATGCGATCATTCCACTGTATTCACCACTTATTACACTAATCATTGAGTATAATGCCCCCTTCTATATGTACCTGTCCAAACACTTGACACAACTTGAATGACCACAATGCTTTCTTACCAAGAAAATTAAGGGCTTAAAATGAAAATCTTCATGGCCATCATAAAGCCCTGTCTCTCTTCTTGAAATCTTACAGGGAGTGAGGTGTGATGTCTGTCTCACTTACAAACCCTCACTTGAAACCATCCATTCAGACTTATTGCATATCCGCAAGTAAAATAGTAGCATAAACACCCACTCAAGAGATCTTACTCTCTCCTGCACCATACATAGAACACCTTTGAGGGATAGAGATGTATCAGAGTCTCTTCTGCACCATAAATAGAACATCTTTGAGGGATAGAGATGTACCAGAGTCTCTTCTGCACCATACATAGAACACCTTTGAGGGATAGAGATGTATCAGAGTCTCTTCTGCACCATAAATAGAACACCTTTGAGGGATAGAGATGTATCAGAGTCTCTTCTGCACCATAAACAGAACACCTTTGAGGGATAGAGATGTATCAGAGTCTCTTCTGCACCATACATAGAACACCTTTGAGGGATAGAGATGTATCAGAGTCTCTTCTGCACCATACATAGAACACCTTTGAGGGATAGAGATGTATAAGAGTCTCTTCTGCACCATACATAGAACACCTTTGAGGGATAGAGATGTATCAGAGTCTCTTCTGCACCATACATAGAACACCTTTGAGGGATAGAGATGTATCAGAGTCTCTTCTGCACCATAAATAGAACACATTTGAGGGATAGAAATGTATCAGAATCTCTTCTGCACCATAAACAGAACACCTTTGAGGGATAGAGATTTATCAGAGAATACCACTTATCTAAAATTGTCTTCCACATCATGTAATGCAAAGTACATTCTAGGATGAATGGATGGAACTTCACAAGTTCACTCTTGGCTTAGTACCCTTGTCCCATATGGATAGGGATGCCATGTATATGTCTACTCAGCTCTGGGCTATTTGTATCCAAAACACAAAGGGTAAAAAAAATTTAAAAATTAAAAAAAAAAACCTCAGAAATAAAATTAAATCCTCCAAAACCAAGAACAAATTTGGCCACCCTTGCTAAGGACAACCGTGACATCTTCTTCAGCTATGTCAGAAAGTGTAGAACTAATTTCTAGCTTTGCATTCAGTTAATACATCACACCAGACATGCTAATCCTGAGGACATAGCCAACATATTGGCTGACAAATTCATTTCAAACTTTACCGTTCTATCTACCCATATATTTTCAAAACTTACTACCTTGCTCATACCACTCCAGATCATTTCCAAGGAAATCATGAATGGTCTTTCACCAAAGTCAAAAACAATAGCCCCATGGATCTTGATAAGTTTTAATAATGTGTTAGATCGTGTCCTTGAAAGTAATAGGCACAATGTCATAGACTCACTACTAAGTCTGTTTAGTCTTAGCCTCCCAAGTGAATTCACACCAGAGGTATGGAGAACGCTGTAGCTATCTCACTCCATAAGGGGGGGGGGCACTACTTACCCTGGCAACTAGAGTATTCTAAGCCTCACAATACTTATTTGTAAAGTAATGGAGTGCATCATTTTGGCTCTTATTAACAATGGCATTAGCAATCTACAATCTCTGGACCCAACAGAGTCTGGGTTTCTTAAAGGCTAATCTTGCCCCAGAACATGGTGGACTTTGTTAAACAGGTCACTGATGCACCAGATGCAGGAACAACAGTTCACAGTGACCTGGCAATGGCTTTTGATAAAATTCCATATTCTGCCATTATCACTAAGCTAATGAAATTAAATGTAAACCCCTATGTTACCCACTGGCTAGTAAACTGGCTTACAGACAGAACAAAATTTATTAGTGTTGGAGGCATGCTTTCTTTGAAAAGAGTAGTTATCAGTGGTGTCCCACAGGGATCAGTCCTTGGACCATTTCTCTTTAATATTTATTTCTCTGATGTCAAGGCCAACAGCAAAGCCCTAAGGCTGATTGAGTTTGCAGATGACTGAAAATGTGAAGTAGTCATAAACTCCACATCTGACTTCTAGATTTTCCAGAAGGCCCTAAAATGCATCCACAAATGGTGCCTGGACCCTGGGCTTAAAGTAAATGCCAACAAATGCAACATTGTGTCCTATAGCAAACTTGGGCAGCCATTCACTGACCACATAGGTGGCAATCCTTTGAAATGTGACTTAGTCATTAAGGACAAGGGCACTTTCATTGATGATGAGCAAACTTTTGATCACTGTGTATCCACTATGGGTCAGAAATCCTCTTATGTGTCCAATCTCATCACTGGGGGTATATCGTATTTCTTTATGTTCCAAGGAAGTTATATGTCTTAGCTTGAGAGTCTGCAGTGTTTTCCCACCAAGACAATCAAGGGGATGTCTTTTTCTAGCTACACTGATTGCTTTAAAGCACTCTCTCTTTTCTCTTTTTACAGGCTGTTGAGAGGGGACCTCTCTCAAAGGATACAGCCCTATGTGATCTCCTGGACATCCACAAAACAAGTGATATCCTTAACTCCTGTTTAAGAGATCTAAATTACTATTAAAACATAAAAAGGATCAATTGTTGAGATATATATCTTTCCCAGAGAATCATTTTATTATGAATCAGACTTCCCTTGGATTTAAAACATAGTGGCTCCCTGACCCTCTGGAGGAGTAATTGTAAATATACACTGGTATTGCTCCTCAAGCTCTCACTGAAAGGGGTTGAAGTTATGTATTAAATATACCTTGGGTCTGTCTCTCAAGCCTCATTGAATGGGTTTTAACTGGGTGTTAATTATTTATGCTACTGGAAATTCACAATTTGGTGCCTTGTGTCTAGATTACAAATGTTTCATCAGATCAGTGATCTCATATTAACCTATGAACCCATGAACTAAGGATCACAAAAACAGTAGATCCTCCATCCTCATGGCTGCAGTAGAAATGAGTAGATACTTATACCATTAAGCCATTCAATATACACCTCCATAGCTAAAAAGTCTCCTTTAAAGTAAGCCACTCTGTATCATTCAACTTTCAACCACCATGAATACTACAGTATTGTATCTGTAGTTTGAGAATTAAAGATCAGCTCAGAAGATGTTACAGTATCTAGTCATTGATATAAATTGAACATTGCATTGTGGGTCACAGATCTGTAAACTTGACCTTGTTTGGAAATTTGAAGCCTCACAATAATGCAGAGGAAGTTTGATGGCTTTTCATTTCAGAAAATGAAGAAGGGAAGATTAAGCCTTTTAGTGCTTTGTTGCCCTCCTGTAGTAATCATTTTCAAATCTCTTGTTACAAATCTCACTATAAGACTACTGTATTATAACAGAACAATGCACTATGCTGGCCTCGGGACTGTCTCTTTATCCTGAGAAGAAATACAGTTTATAATATGGTTCAGGTCTAATAATGTGGCATGTCCTTTCAGTTTTATGGCTGGATTATGGATTAGAACTCAATACTGGAATAAATCAATGCTAAAGAAATGCTATCATGGAGCTACCCCAATTTTTGTCTCCTTAAGACCAAAAGTCATGAGATTTGTTTAATTGCTATAATTGTCAAAATTCTCCAGCTTTCTTTTTAGTAAAAAAAATAATTTTGTTCTAAAGAGTACGTCATCTACTTATTGATTTAAGAAAGTGCCTTTTCATGTAAGCATTGCTGTCCTATAAAACATGAAGCCTCACTGTAGACTCCAGTAAGGTGACAGTCTGTCCAGAATATTAACTTTCATTGAACTGAAGTGCTGTGATGACTTTTCTAATGGTCAGCACTGCCTATCAGTAGCATTGCTAATTCTGTCCTAATACACTATCCACCTGAAGCCTGAATTTTAGAGATGCAAGCACAGTCCCGCTAGCTGCCTACAAGAGCCACAGCCATAGTTAGCTTATCCCTCACACACATCATTAAACTACTCTCTTTCAGAGTAAGGCAATAGCTTTGTACTGGGTCTTTTG
Organism: Protopterus annectens; assembly: GCF_019279795.1. NCBI lineage: Eukaryota > Metazoa > Chordata > Ceratodontiformes > Protopteridae > Protopterus > Protopterus annectens. Next base: position 1,089,494,487 of record NC_056727.1, on the reverse strand, counting down.
ATAAGACATGCATGTCCATCCAAAATGTTTCCAAAACTTATAAATGGAAAACATACTCTTCAATCATTCTTTTCACATAGACTGAGCAAACAAAATATGATTCTCAAACTCATTTTTATTGATAAGCCAGCTGACACAGTTCTGTATTGAGAAGTTTCCATAAAAATGAAGGGTAAAAATCAAACACATTCAAAGATGGAAGCGTGCAGCAATCAGTCATACTGGGAGAAGATTATTAAACTGAAAACTAGAACTAAATCAGCACATTTCATAGAATGGTCAGCTATTTAAAAGTTAACCTGAATTTTAATTTTTTATCATTTTTTAATCCTCCCATCTGCTGACCATCAGTCTTCCTCCCATTAGTTACACCCATTTGCTCCCTGTCAGAAAATGGTGGATGTCAATTTGGGCAGGAGCCACCTGGAGGGCACCATCATCTAGACAGATATAAAGGCAGATGATCCCTTGTGGTTTGCAGGCCATCAGTGCAAGCTATTGTACACTGAGCATCTTGTTAGCTTCATGCTATGGATCATCTTGGCCGGCAGAGCAAGAACCCACAGGAAAAGTATCATGGCACCATCAGATCTGCCCCTGCAGTCTTAAAGCCCACCAAAGAGCTTGTGACTCCACTTGCTCTTGCCACTCTTCAACTTTTTTATATGAACACAGTGAAATCTCATTAAGGTATTCAGCTGGACATTTTTTATTAAGTCCTGTCCCTTATTCTGATACCTGCCATGACCACTCATATAACTGCAAGGGCATCCAATGTTTCACATATCTGCAAGAAGGGGAACCATCACTGGATTGGGAATGTTAAGCCTGCATCCTCAGTTCCAAGCTATATCTCCATCACTCACAAGCCTCTGCTAACAAATAGGAAGCAGCTAACTGGACAACTCCTTATGCCTCACCAGAATGAACAAATCAACATTAACCACTCACTTCCACTAACCTCTGCCTGCCCCCCCTGTCGCCCAATCTGAAGTTAGATCTTCTGTGTCACTGTCAGGGCTTCATCACACTGTGTTGTGGTCCTGGCACTAAAATTAAACTAGATTAATTAATCGCTTCTGTTAGGCAGTGTTTGCTTCTGAAGCACATACATAGCATAAGCTCCAGTAACCTGTATGATGTATACCACAATCAATGAGCTATATGGACTGTGAAAGTATGGGAGATAGCAACAGTATTCTCATGTATATTAATGTTTCAATACAAATTTATTCTGATTCTGCAGCAGCATTTTTACATTAAACTAAACATAGTTGCTTTATCCAAACTGCACAGTGTCAGATGCAAACATTATTCCATGGGAGGTCAAACTGCACAGTGTCAGATGTGAACATTATTCCACGGGAGGAAAACGTTAGCAAAAAAAAAAACTAAAGATTCAAAGATTCACTGCTATTCACAATATAACCTGTAAGCTCATATCTGCATTTTTAAATAACTACCTGACCTGTGAATTTTTGATAAAAACACATTGAATGATTGACTTCAATTAAATGCCATATATATCTTTCACTCTGTACTTTTGTTCCATGAAGCTAACTGTCTATTCTGTGGAAAATGCCTGACAGACACATATTTTCATAACATAATTTTCTAGTAATGTGCCTGGCTTGATTTACAGCTGCATGGAGCATGGACTCCTATAACAGACAATGTGACAATAGAACAATAACAATAGAACAATAATTGTAACATTTATACATGGAGGCAGAAAGTGGAAAAATACCCCAATTATGTCAAAGGAATGTGTTTATGCATCAGTAATACTAAGCTATAAACAGACAGATAATACTATTTATTTATTTACATTAAACTATGTTATTATTTTTATAAAGTAGGTGGGTTGGTTTCAAGAATATTTTATACTGACCAACAAGGATCAGTATGGAGATCATACACAATTAAGTCTAGGAACATCTACTTCCTCTCGACACAATACACATGCAATCACACAAAGACAGAAAAATAGGGGAGTATATCAACAACTCCCATAGCCAACACTCAGTTAAACTGCTCTATTAAGTAGAATCTTTTTTATTAACTCCAGTAGTCTATAGGGGCAGGGTCTGACTCCCAATTGAAGCACAGTTGTCTTCCCAGGCTTTGGCCCATGCTTTTACTTCCAAAAAGCTTCTAATTGATAGAGAAGTTTATAAGACCCCTAGATCAGGGAGTGTGTTGAATCACTCCCCACTTTCTCCCTCTTTGCCTGATGCTTAAATCCTACTGTTTATTAAAAACTATGATAAAAAAATTCAGTTATTTTCAGCATTTCACTATAAATAAGAGATGGTTTAAAAATTATAGTAGATGAATTTATTTTTAAGAAATAACAGTTTGGTAATATTTTGTGCATCTTCATTTGTGTGCTTATGTCACTCTGATGGTTGCTGCATATGGCTGAATTATGAGTGTGCTTTTTCTTTACACATTTAATTTGAATGAAATTAATTCAACTGGAGCTCCCCAGATTGCTTAAAGACTTCATAGGCAGGATATTAAACTCCTACCCTCTGGTAACTGCTTATCCCAGCTCTTCTGTGTCATCCTCACCTCCCCCTAAACCTCTGTGCTCCTCTATCTCTCAGCCTTTTACCTTGCGACCTGTTTCTACCAAATATATCAAATCCCTGGTTCATAAACTAAAACCATGCTCTCTCTCCACTGAAAACCCCCTCCTCAGTTTCTGAAAATTGTGCTGACTCTATTGCATACCCTATATTTATCTTAATCAACCGCTCCATTCAGGAATCTACCGTATCGGAAATATGGAAATCCTTCTATACCACTCCTCTGCACAAAGGTGGCAACTCTGTTGAACCATCTAACTACAGACCAATTGCTATTCTCTCACCACTCTCTAAGATCCTTGAAAAATGAATACATACTCAACTACTGTCCTAACTCATTCACGAAAATCTCCTCACTTCCTCACAACATGGTTTCTGGCCTAAACACAGTACCTCGACTGCTTTATTATCCTTTACTCAAAAGGTTGCAGAAGCTAGGGATAACAACCTCTTCATCTCCTGTCTATTCCATGATCTTTCTAAAGCCTTTGACACTGTATCTCATCCCATCCTTGTTAACAAACTCTCAGACCTAAACCTCTCTCCTTCTACTCTTGGCTGGTTCCAATCCTACCTTACTGGCAGAAAACATGCTATTAGATGGCAGCAAGCTTTCTCACCCTTCCTTGCTGTTCAAACAGGAGTACCCCAAGGTTCCATACTTGGACGCTACTTTTCAATATTTTTACCAACAACCTACATTCATCCTGCAGTCTCTCATCTGTAATACAATACACAGATGACTATTCTCTTACCTATCTTCAATACTATCTCTGAACTACACACACTAACACAGAATTACTTTATCTCTGTAGAAAAATGGCTCAGAAATAATCAACTAATCCTTACCCTGAAGAAAACTCAACTTCTCTTCCTCCATCAGAGACTCTCTCACCTTAAATCAAACTTTTCTCTTTCCTCTCTAGATGGCACCACTATCTCCCCTGCCTCACACACCAAACTCCTTGGGGTAATACTTGATGACTGACTAAAATTTGACTTGCACATACAACAGGCCATCAAAAAGACCCACCAAAAACTTGGACTACTTTATAGGAACAAAAAATTCCTCCCTACTGCCACTAAACACACACTTGCACAGGCGTTTTCTTACCTAGTCTTCTATATGCTTTTCCCATCCTTACCAATATCCAAACTACCTCAGTGCAGAAACTGGAACAAATATACAACATAATTGCCAGATTTATTCTAAACCAACCGCTCTCATCACATCACTGCTTCTCACTAAACATACTTCAGTGGCTGGAATTTCTGCACCTTCTCCTACAGTCGCAACTCCACAATACCTGTTCCATACTCAACAACCCCTCTTCCTGCCCTGCTCTCGCCTCCCATGTTACTCTCTACTCTCTGCCGCGGCCTCTCCAGAGTGGTGATTAGCATCTTCTCTCAGTTTATAAACCCAAAAGGAATATTGGCAAACTACTTTACAAACACTCTGTCTCACTAAATTGGAACAAACTCCCACTCCATATTAGATCCAACCTTTCTTTCCCTGTTTTAAAAAGGATTTTAAATCCCACCTACTAAACTTGAAATTATGCCATTGCCTTGACCACATATAGTCTTAGTCTGTCCTATTCTATAACCTGTTGCACTTCCTAACTTTCTTTCTCTGTTAGTAACTGCTGCTTAAACTAACCTCCTAAACCCTCAGCTCTACTACTATAATCCTACTATAGCCCCCTCCTTTCTCTTCCCCCTCCCATTCTCCACACTATTTATCTTTTTTACCCCACTTCCTATCAATGTCTCTACACTTTCCTTCTTTTAAACAACCATTATCGTTTTTGTTTTTACTCTTATATGTAGTAAATTTAGACCACTGCTATCAGAGCAACCTTTAATATTCATAATTTTTTCTTTTGTTTTTCTGTTATAATTAATTTTGTATTTGCATTGTTATTTTTAATAGTTTTTGTCCTGTATGTTTATCTTTGCTTATGTTTGCTAGGGCTGTTTTCCCCTTGGGTCTCCACTGAAAATGGGTTGCTTACTATCACTGCAATGCAAATAGTTAATAACCTTTTCTTTTTTACAATTATTTTGTATTGTGATTATTATTTAATATTTGTATATTGTCACTTTGTCTTTATTTATGCTTGCTGGGGCTTTTCCCCTCAGGTCTCCACTGAAAATGGGTTTGATTGTAAACTCAGTTGGACTAAACCTGTTAACAAATGTGAACTAACTAAATAAATAAATGCTGGAATAATTATTTTCTTGACCCATTTCAGAAAAGATGCTACTTTGGTTCATTTGTCATGAAACCATTTTCACTTTATTTACACCTCTTTGCTTGTTTAAAAATAGTGAAGATGAGTTCACTAAAGAAATAATAAAGCTATGAGTTTTGGTGGCATAATATAAGAGAAATGCATAGATTTCAAAGAGAATTAAATGCTGTTTTCTGATATTTCTGATAAGTAGATGAGCATTCCTTCATCACCCCCCCCCAGATTTCCTGACATATATTATCCCATCCCTCTTAGTCATTCTACAATTCCATTTTGCCTTCTAACTAACAAAATTATCTTCATTCCTAATATAACCAACTCACTCTGACATCCTTAAGTAAACTCAACAAAATTATATTCATTGACATGCTTATGTAATTTGATTATTGGCTTAATGTAGATTACAATGTGTTTACTAAGATTCTGTTTGATACCAAGTTGCAACAGCACTCGTTATCTGTCAGACAAGATCATCACTTATCAGATGTCTCCTATTTTACTGTTATTCATTGCAAGCGATTTGATGGTTCTCAGCAAAATTAATGCTATTGTATTTTTTATGTATTTTTTACATCATAGTTTAATTCAATGCTCTACCTAAAAACAACATCTTATCTCTCATTACTGTTAATTTCAACTGTTATATCTATTTACGCTCAAAAAATTAATTTCTATTATATTTTAGCATTTGATTTCCACTCCTATATATTATTTGTTGATAAAATTGACAACTGTAAATTTGACTTCTTTTATTTATGTTTTTCTTACCTGTAAGATACGTTCTGTCTGAAAAGGGTCTTCAGACCTGTGCACTTAGCCAGTTAATATGGTAGGGAGAATAAATTAACTATAAAAGAGAATGATCAGCCAGCAAAACATAGGGACTGGTCCATTTAACTCATTTATGCCTATATTTATATTTTTGCATACTTCATTTTAATATTTAAATACCAAATGCTCCTAATGGCATCCTGATATTTTTTGAAGGATAGCTTCCTTATTTAAATTATTTAACAATTAATAGGCAGCATATGGAAGAGTAAGCTTTAATAACAAAATATCTCACTGTCTCTTAATCTAGGATATCCTGCAGTGGCGATATTAATCACTATCTGCTACTTCTTAATCATATAGTTATATTGACATTCATAGTTTCAAAACCAAAATCACTAAATGCTATAGACAGTCATGATGTGAGTGGTCATGTTGAGAGACAGACATGTCAGTAACTTTGTATAATATACAGAAACAAAACACCAAAGGCACCAAAAAATACTTGAAATAGTATATTTTGGTAAATATCAGTGGCTGAGTTTGTCTTCTGGGCATCTTTGCATAATATACCATACAAGCGATATTGCTAGTTTTGCTAGTAATTAAGAATATTTGCAATATTCCTATATAAGCATTAATATTTAAAAATGTGTCTTACAAACTATTGCATAATGTAAGGTAAAACCTTTGAAGTTCATGAACTTTAAGTTGTACATCTTGAGAGAGATATTTAGTATTTCTTATATTGTTAGTTATACAAATAAGAATTGTTTTTCATAGTTTTATAAATATCACAATAAATGAGCACTGAGAAAGAAAATGTTTAGCTTTATATGTGAAACTTTTAAGTGCGGCTGAACAAAAGAGCTCTGAAATTATAGGTCTAGGTTGTATAGTTTCGAAGATATAAAAAATTTATTTCTGGAGAGGGGGGGAAGAAACTCCTTAATATAGCAATCCCTTACTCTCGCATTTATCTCTAATGATCATCTGCTGAAAGTGTCAACTATACCTTTCAACCTATTAGCACAAGAAAGCTGAACAAAACATAAAATAATGGAGGGGCAAAGTCCAAAAATAGGGACAGATTTTAAAAATTGTTCCTATAACCTTAAAATTGCTAGAATAACAGGATTTGTGATAGTATGCATTTTCTAAAGAATTTGAAGCCTGAAGCTCAAATGTATGCCATTATTTAAAGACTTTAGTCCTCAGTAATTTGCCACCAAACCACAAATTTTATGAGGACAGACTAAAATACAAGGCAGAAATCTAGATATTTTGCAAATATCTGGGCAATGAGAGGGGTTTTGTTAACCAAGATCAAAAATATTTCTTCCATGAGAACCGACAATAAGCCTGCTTTCTTAATTAATACCAAGCATTCCCTTGCAGCCCCACACCTTACACAGATTAGCACAGATTTAGCTACTGGTTTCATCCCTGATAAGTGACACAGTTCACTAATGATGCCATTACATTAGGTTAGTTTTCGAACCTACCTGGGTAATTACAGACTCATCAGCCTTACAATCCTCATCTACAAAGTCATGGAACATAATATAACTGACCTTGTAAAGTGTGATACCAGCAATCTTATTAGATTTTAACCCTACCAGTTTGCCTTTGTGAAGGATAGATCCTGTCTGCTGAATATAGTATATCTTCAAAAGGGTTATACTGAACAGAAAGCATATCATAAACTGGTCAATGTCTTCAACCCCATTTTCCTTGTTGGCATCATATAGAAGTTAAATCCTTAAAAAGGTAGATGCATATAAGGTAAGATGGATGGCAAACTGGCTAAAAAAGTAAACCCACAGAAAGAGAGAGGGAGAGAGACCGACAGAGTTGCAGGCACTTCATCAGAAGGTATGAAAGTGACCAGTGGTGTCCCTCAGGACTCTATGTTGGGACCTATACTTATTGCAATTTACTTTTCAAATTTCCAAGCAGAGATGCAAGACCTCTGACTTATAAGATATGCAGGTGAAAGAAAATTGAGAGTTGTTGGTAAACACCCAAATCCTCTAAGATGGGCTCTCCCCAGTAAATGATTGGTGTGCTAAACATGGGCTCAAACTAAATGCTAAACAGTATAATATCATATTTTTAGCAGGCAACGCCTCCCCACATAATATTGTATAGACAACACATTAGTACAAAATGAAAATATATTCAGGGGCCTAGGGATCTGGGTTAACTCAGTCTCTCAGGAAATAAAATCATATAATACTTTGCTCCTTTCAATTTCACAAGTGTCTAATACTCTTTTTTATTAATCACATACCTTTAATCACTTTTGCTGTGACTATTGTCCACTGCAAGTCAATGTTTGGTATTGGCAAATATATAACTAAGCAAGTATTCATTATTTTATTTTTCTGCTTCACACAATACAAGGACCCATAGATTGAGAGAATAGCGTGTCTTATGTTTCATAGATTCATAGGTTTATACTAGGCTAATAACCACTGTGATATTTATAAGCCTAGCCATGTAGTCCAACCTTGTTTTATCTGTGCAGTCCCGCGACATAGATAGCTAAGGGTTATGTCGGGGGGATATGTTAGTTGGGAATTAATGTACTTACTGTTGACCTTTGTTCATCAGAGACATGGGGGCTAATCTGAGGGTAAATTTTTGATTGCCTATTCAATGATCAAGGCTTCATTTGAAGAGATGAACTCTGCTTCATGTATATGTGTAGCTTATTCAATAATGCAGGGATCCTTTGAGACACATATCCATCTCCCCAGCATGTTCTATTTATGTCACAGGCAAAGTTTGGGTCCTTGGATCTGGTGCTGTTTGTTTTGCAGATATGTAAAAGATACATCAGAGCTGGAGCTGAGGATGCCTTCCATGCCAGGTATAGACGGCCTCTGAGGATCCTGTAGGAGACTGACTACAGAGATAGAGCCTTAAGGTGATCTGTGTAGGACTGGTTATTCATACCCTGGATTCTCCTGTGAGGAACATTTGAGAGCATTCTCAGCTTTTGCAAGTGCCTGATTAGGTACAAGCCAAAGGTGGCACTCTACTCTATGATGGGTCTGATAAAGGCTGAGCAGAATGGTACTATAATATCCTTGAACCAGGATGCCCTACCCTTATTTACAAGTTGGGTGACATGGAATGATTTTCTTACTATCTAGGCTACATGCTGGTTGAAGGCCAGATTATTGTCTACATATGCTTCCAGATCTTTAACTACTGGGTCAACTCTTTGGACTAATTTATCGATGGAGTAATCAGCTTCGGTGGATGATTTTCCAAAGGGTACTATAATGCATTTCTTCACCTTGAGTTTCAATCCATAGCGGTGGCACCAGTCATGGGGAGAATCTATGATAGCTCCCAATTTACAGTTATCTGTGAACGTGGTGAGCCCGAGGCCCTTGAAATTAACCTTTACTTCTGAGAAGTAGCTGCCAAACAACAGTGGGCCAAAATGGGCTGTAGTGCACCCTGCTGGTGGCCAGTCTCCTGCTGATGGTGGTCTCACTGATCCAGACTACTTGGGTCCTATCTTTAAGCCAGCCAGCAATCCATTGAGTTATATAAGGACTTATGCCTAGTTCTGAGAGTTTTTCAACAGCACCTGATTGGGGTATTGCATCAAATAGTTTGGCACTGTCAAAGTAGGGAGTATGCACAGTTTTCCCCTCATCCATAGCCTTGGTGACCATCTTGAAGACATCTACCAGGTTGAGTAAGCAAGAATTTTCCTTATCAAAGCCAAACAGAGATTGGGCCAATGTCTGTAGGCTGCTGATGTCCGTGTTGATCATTTCCATAATAATTTATTCCATAGCATTCATATTAAACTTGTCAGTTTATGGTCCACCCTTATGAAGTGGGTGACTTCTGTAGCCATCCAGTCACCTGGCATTTAACCTGTTTTGATGCTGCACCTGAAGAGTGCCACAAGAGGTCCAGCTAGGTCATGTTTTAGGCTATTTAGAAGGCAACTGGTAATATTGTTGGAGCCCATTATAGCAGTGTTAGAAGAGACTGCATGGGAAGGGGGAGTGGGGGGTGAAGTTAGAACTAAATTTATCAGCCAGTAGATTCACTATGTCACTCTGGCCAGTGATGGTTGTACCATTTACCACCAGTATTGTACACAGCAAAACATTATCTTTAAGCTTCCTGACATAGCTAAACAAGGCTTTGTGATTATCCTTAGCCTTGGTGGCTATCCTGACCTTGGAATTGGCCTTGTTGAGCTTTATTAGACCTCTTAGTTTCTTCTTTAATTAAACCAGAGAGCTGTTGTCTCTGTGAGAGTTGCTCTTTTTGATTTTGGCCATGACTTTTTTCTTTTGTTATATACCCTCTTAAGGTAAGGTTCCATCATTGGGGTTTGTGTTTTGTGTTAGATCTGGGATAACTTCTAGTAGGTATGATAGCCTCAAAGCAGCAATTTACATGTTTTTACAGAATTATTTTTAATAATTTTGCATACGTAGGTGTGTTTTCAGGGTTTTGAGCGGCCATGAATTTTGACAAACTGTCACCTAATAAGATGTAGTTTGCTTTAGAATAGTTTCTAACTGCTATAGGATTTGTTGGGTTTTCCAGGCTAATTTTTATTTTGAAAGATACAGCTTATTGATCTGATATTACCAATGTGTACATGACACAGGTGGTGCGATGCTCTCCCAGGCTGGTAATTACTAGGTCTGCTATGTTTGATCCTCTGTTTGGAGTGTGCACTATCTAGTCCAGGGTGTTGGTATTGATAAGGTTCAGGAAAGTTTGTCCCTGTGATTTAGAAGCAGTGTACATTTCCCCTTCTATAAAGAGGTAGTTAAAGTCACCCATAAACAGGTTATTTGGTTGGATGGTGAGCACCTCTAATAGGCCTAGCTAAGAGTTGTGAGCTTTTTGGGTCATAGAGGGTGATCTGTAGCTGACCATAACATGTTAAGGAATATTTGCCTATGGAGACTTGGACGTGGATGAACTCCAGAGCACCACCTGTTTAACCAACTGGGAGTTCTATTTTTTGCTAATATAGATTGAGATACCTCCACCTTTAGCCTCTGTCTGTGCTGCTGTTGGTCTAAATGGGTGGAAGGCACTGTAGCCTTGCACTGCTGGAGGACTTTCTGTGGCTTTAAAGTAATTCATTGTAACAGCACAGATGTCTACATTCTGCAGAGTAAAGGGGCAATTATATGGTGTGGAAGTTAATCTACTGTTACTGATTTTTCTGTGTTGGCAACTTTGTCATTTTTAGATTGCCTAAAAAAGTTCTAAGGGGTTAGATAAAGTTTTAGCCAATATCTGAAAGCCCATGGGGGGATAGGTGCAGATCGTCATTGAAAAAGCAATGTAGTGTGTTAACCATGTCTAGATATTGGATCTCCCTAGAGTGACAGAAACTAAGCCACGTATTAAAATCAGTCATTTTCTATTGATGTTGTATCATCATCCTTGGTAAAGGTAGAATACTGCTCATTCCAAGGCATGTACCTGTCTGTGGCACACATTCAGAGATCCATGAAGTCTCTTGTCATGTAGTCTAGGGATTTGTGGTAAGTTATACAGTCTGATAGTATGAAAAGATAAAGCAAGACAGAAACAAACAAAATTCCTTTAGCAAATATTGAAGATGAAACATGTCTTATTCATTAACTGTTAGGCATCATATTTTACTAGGATCTTCCTTAAAGTTGGTGTTATTTGTATCTACTATTCTGCAGTGTTTTGAAGCAAAGTTTCCTGATAATATATACTTAACGATGCTTAAATTCACTGTCTGTTCCTTTGGATGTTCCCTTAACATTTTTGTGTTTAAAAAGGAATTAGCACAACCAATGAACTACTCCTCTTTCCAGTAATATTTAAAAGGCTGGATTATAAGGCCAACAATCAGTTGCTGCATTTCTTGTTTTAAGACATTTGATTCTATTTCTGTTTCCTTATTTCTTTTAAATTAAAATAAGTATGGACTTAGGAGACAAGGTAAAGGGCTCAGTGTCACTATCAGAAGCAATGACCACAGACACCTCACAAGAGCTGGTCTTAGCACATTATATGCTCATATGCATTATAACTACTTACACTTTAGGCTATAAATAAAAATGTTGTATTACGTGATTTAGCCATTTGGTATTCTTAAAAATCCCCAGTTACAGCATATAACAAACTAATGCAGGACCTCTTACTTTTGAACAGTTGATTTTCAAATAAAGAATTACTATAAATTTTCATAAAACTGGATCCATATTTATGCAATTTCTGAGCATCTTCTCAGTAGTTCATTAACATTATCGATTTCTTCTTCCACTGGAGGTCTTAGGAATGAATAGGAATATGGACAGATCCATTACTGTGCTTTGTTAAGTATGCCATCAAAAAATGGAATAAATCTGATGAGACTTTAAACCCTCCACAGCGCACAAAATAATCTTTCCAGGGACATCCACATATGTATTCTTTATTATACACTATTGCTTACAACCAAATATTTCTCTGTTAATGAAAACTTTTTTCAAGTAGCACTATACAAATATATAGATCCAGGTACAAACATAGCCAGGAAACATCGCTGCCAGACTTTAGGTAAAGCTCACTTGTCTGCCTGTCTCCCTCTGAATTGAACTGATATATTGCTGTTTCTATACTGCTGTAGCTAAACCATTGCTCCTCTGTCTTCCTTCACTACTTGCCTTACTCTCCATATCCTCTCCCCTACTTGCATCAGTCATTCATGCTCTTCACTTTCAGGACAACATAGGCTGACTGTCTTCTAAACAGTCTCAATTCCTTTCCCTTCTTTGAATTTTAGTGCCAGTGCCATATGTCTGTACCTTAATCAAGTCTTATTTTTCTGTTGTTCGAGGATAACTCCTTCAGACATTTAGGATCCTACCTGTGTATTCAAACAATGCTCTATAGTGTTTGTAACGGATGAGCTGGGTTCATCAACATTCAGACTAAGTGTACAGTCTATATTCAAGAACATCCTCACCATGTTGCTTGTGTTTTCTAGACCCTCAGAAAAATTAGACTAAGTGTAGACATAGTCTGTACATTGTGGTAACATTTATGAATCTCCCTCGGTATTTAAGGATGCAAGAAAATCAATAGGAAAACTAAAATTAGTAGGAAGAAGGTGTGTGTTATGCTTGTGATGTTTATTCACTCAGAATGGCATACACCTAGTGCACCATAATGTAGGCATTAGTGAATCTGGTCCTAATCAATGCTGTAAGTATCTGTAGATTTTTATTTTATTTTACTGCAGGCATATATGACTAAACAAGTACTGTTTTCATCTGGTTCATTTACTGTAAAACATAGCTAATTATGGGCTGTATCCATCATTTGATGAGCAGTAGGAGCACTGGTTACGGAGAATACTATGGTTTTAGAGAGGGCTACATTAAACAGTAGTCTTAATGAATCTCTCTAGAGGGCCTAAAAATGAATCCTGAGTCTCGTTGCAGAAGGAGTTTAGATCAAATCCAGAATGCAGAACACAGGTGACATTGACAAAGCATTCTGGCTGGCTAACATTATTGCCACATATAATGGTCAAAAAAGAGATCTGGAGATAACAAAGTACATGAACATATGGGCTGCTTGCTGTTATAGTTTTACAGGAAGAATAGATCTGGTTCTCATTTTCTTTATTTCCTGCTTTATGTTAGGCAACACTGAAACCGGATTATTTAAGTGCACTCGTTTGCCATTGGGAAAAATACAAGTGTACGCAATTGCAAGTACCTGAACTGACGTGTTGATGTGGGTGACACTAATGCTGCGTATGTTGGAATGGTACTTCTTTTCTGTTCTTCATGACTTCACTATGTACAGTTTTCAGTGCTGCACCCTTGCTTATCGTCAGGCATAAGTCACGTGGCTAAAAGACAAACCCTACTGATCATCGGGAAAATGAAGAACAAAATGTTGGTGTTATGCAAGACAAACAATGGCTTATAAGAGGTTAGAGCCACCTGTCTGACATACATTACTTAACTCCTTTATGCCTTGAGGCAGTTGTCTGCACACTGCATGGCTACGTGGCCTATAGAGTGTAGTTTACTCACATGCACTTTTGTATAACTGCAGTCTTCTGAGTCTAATTGCCTGCATATCCAGAAACAAAGGAAGGTCCCTGCCCTTTGTGAAATGATAATACTCACCATACAGGGAGAACTCATGCTAAGGAAACTTGGGTTTCACGTGCTAAATGGTTTAAAAACAATATTTTAACTGATCTTTTAGTCATTTTCATATTGTCCCTCACATACTTCATATTTGAGATCTTAGTTGCATTACAATTTCCCTTAAAACAGATGTTAAATATTCTTCAACAAGAAGCAAAACCCTGTTCATACTTATAGCAGTATTTATGAAATAAATAAACAGTGCCTTTCACAAAAGCTTGCTGTTCTTACTTTGTCCTCTTGCTTCTATTTACCTAAGTACTACTGTAGTTGCAAACTGGCATTTCTTTCTATTACTATTTATAGTATGCTTTACTGTTTTTCTTTTAACCCGTTGTGGTTTTCTTTTTGCTGTTAAATATTCTTCACCTGCAGCAGTTCTCTTTTTTATTACACTACCAGAAACCTTTCCAGTATTAGCTTAATTGCAGACTGTTTGTCTCTCCAGCCCAAAATAAAATAACTACACCGAGTGCCGCTGTAGCCATTTATTAAGATCACAGCAAACAGCACATATAACATGAACTTCTTCTGTATAATTTAGCCATTGCAAAACATATTCATCCAACATCACATTGTCTAATATGCTGCCATTCAACATTCCACTGCTCATGCTGGCCTGAAACTGTATCCACGTGATGTACACCATGCCTACTCAAGTCTTTAATGATAGCAATTCATTTATGGTAAAAGCTTCCTCTGCCATCCCCCTAAATAATTGGTGAGAAAGTAAGGTCTATATACCTCAAGTTGCATACCCATATTTGTAGGGCTTTTACAACTCTCCAAGCCAGACCAAAGAGCTATGAAATCAAACTTGGAACCTAAAGGGGGTGAATCTTTACTTTGACCATCTGGTGAAGCTCAGAAAATTGGAAGTGTGGGGAGATATGAAAAAGAGTCAGATCACTAAAGTAAGTGTTCAGTTGCAATAAGAGCTTAAATAAAAGCTCCTGCACCATGCTCCCCTTTTTTTTCCAACTCGGAGGACGACAAGAGGTTTTTATGCAAACTGTTCTTGTCTCCCCACCCGTTGCTAAAATAACCACACCAATGAATGCCATTATGTCTGTTTTTTTAAGATCACATCAGACCAACATATGCACTATTAAACTTTTTCTGTAGATATTACACATAGCATAATATATTTATCCAAGACAAATTCCTTCATATACTGCCAATCAGTGTTGTTACACCTGTGCTGACCTGAAATTGTAGAAAAATGGTGTACTCTATGTCCATATGGGTCTTTAATAATACCAACCTAATCACAGTAAGTGCAGCCTTCTGCCGCAACCCACAATAACTTGAGACAGTAGGGTTGACAGACCTCAAGTCATACACCTGTATTTCTCAGCTAGTATTATTTCATACCACACCAACCCAGGAAAAGGGCAGATGAAAAGCAAATGGGACCCAGCAGTTGTAAGTCCACACTGGGATTGCCCATCAACATGCCAATGTAGTGATAATTCTGTGGGATCCAAATAAAGATTTGATTCAGTTTGTGGACTGTTGCCTTGTTAGCTGCTTTAATAATGTATGAATGACTGATAACTAGCAGCTGCTTCATAACTGGCAAAGAAAAATACCATATTAACTCATGATGTACATAAGAAAAGCATTAGAAACCCACCTACCTATCTTTCCTGTGTTTTTTTTTATTTGTATTGATTGTCCTTGCTGTGTTAAATCTGAAGCTCTGCCAGTTTTGAAGGAATGGAATGAAAAAAAAATGTTGGTGAAACTTCTTGACTCAACTAGACCTTGCTGAGTTTTCATTTCTTCCCTCAGTTAAATTACAACGACCTGATGGGAGCCTGAAACCTGGTTGCTTGCGTGTTCTAGCTGTGGTTAAATGGTGTAACACCTATGCCCGATGAACTAGGCAATTTAAACAATCTTCTGATCTGAGTGTATTTTCTGACCCTGGCTGCATTGGTCTGTTCTTGATTTCTTGACACAAAGGCTAACTAAACGATGGCCACTATAATGTTCTCCCAATACAAATACTGCAAACATTTCCTGAGTTTAAAGGCACATGCATTTAACCAAATGAAAAAAGTTGACCAAACTGCATATGCATGAAAGTCTTTAGTTATTGGTCAAACACCTGATATTACAGTTATTGGCCAAACACCCAATATTATGACTCCTAACAGGAATTTGCTATCAGTCTCCTATGGTTTCATATAGTACCTTTAATTTTGTCCCAGTCTTTGAGAACCTTGGTAACTTACCAGTGGCTGGTGATATCAGGGAGAACAGCTATTCTGGTCACCCATGTGATGCTAAATATATCCACATGGTGTTAACTGCTTTGTTACATCTCTGGAGTAGGTAACATCTGATGACACAGACTAACCACTATCTGTCTTTGAAGGTAATTTGAGATAAAATTCTTAAAATAATTAATGGCAGCTGAGTAAACTCTCCTAGTACTTAGCACCCATGAACTGGATGCTACTTTCAAGGACAATCTTGTCTAATCAACCAGTCAAAAATGTCCCCATGCCAATACCTGCTGCTGCATTAGTGTGTAGTTGAATGGCATCAGAGGTTTTCCAGTCTGACTGCCAAAAGGCAATCCCATTAAATGCTGATAGGAAAACCTTCCAAACATGTAAGTCCTTTGTGATTCTGTTCATAAGCCAAACCCAGCGATGCTCATACCTCTCAACCATACTGAATTACTCAGTTTCTACTGAGTTTTGGGGTCCAAATGAAGGGGTGCCATGATTCCCGACAGGCACCTCTTCATTTCTGATTTATTTCTTTTATTTTTTTTTAATTTTTTTGAATTTCGCGCTGTCAGAGCTGACGTCATCTTGTGAGCTATGATGTCAGCTCCATCAGGGCTACAGCCAGTTGGAATTGAGCACAAGGAGCTCATGTCCTCATTTCCAGCTGGTCTGGCTGCAAATGCAAGTGGGAAGTCAAGTGCAGGTGGTGCTCTGGCTGGATTTAACAGCAGCAGCACTCGTTTCGTTTGGGGGAATCAAGTGCAATGCTCAAGCAGATTAACAGATTACAGCAGCACTCGTTTTGTTTGGGGGAATCAGTGAAGTGGAATTGTTTACAGCACTCGTTGTGTGTGTATGTGTGTGTGTGTGTGTGTGTGTGTGTGTGTGTGTGTGTGTGTGTGTGTGTGTGTGTGTGTGTGTGTGTGTGTGTGTGTGTGTGTGTAAATGTTCCCATGTAATACACCTGGTGGCTAGAGGTATTCAGGCTCAAACCCTGTACTGAAAAAGAGCCAAAAGTCCCTAGCCACCCCCATTTCTGAGCTTTGTCCAGATTTTTTGTGCTAAGAGTTGAGAGCTATGGTGAGAAGTGAGAACTCAATTTGTATTCCCCCATTACTGGCTCTGTCCAGGTTTTTTCTGCTAAGAGGTTGAGAGCTATGGTGAGAAGTGAGAACTGAATTCAGTAAATGATAGCCATTAAGTTTCAGTCTTCCTATTTTTTTAGGAAATTGCTAATTTGGCATAGAGGTATGTTGCTCTGACTGTAGTGTATAGGGTCATGGGTTCAAGTCTTGCCAGTGAAATGCATGGGGGTAACACAACATTTTATTCTAGCAACTTTCCAAAATTATACAAGCAATGTTTAAAATGTGTCCCTGGTAAATCCTTAACCACCATCACTTGTGAGCTTTGTCCAGGTTTTTTTGTTCTAAGAGTTGAGAGCTATGGTGAGAGGTGAGAACTGAGTTTGTATTCCCCCATTATTGGCTTTGTTTGTCGAGGTTTTTTGTGCTAAGAGGTTAAGAGTTATGGTGAGAAGTGAGAAGTGAATTCACTAAATGACAGCTATTAAGTTTCAGTCTTCCTTTTCTTCAGAAAACTGCTGATTTGGCATAGTGGTATGTTACTCTGACTGTAATGCATAGGGTCCTGGGTTCAAGACTTGCCAGTGACATGCATGGTGGTAACACAACATTTTATTCTAGCAACTTTCCAAAATTACACAAACAATGTTTAAAATGTGTCTCTGGTTTTTGACCTCCCCCCCACCCAAGAAAAAAACTGAAGTTGAAAAAAGTGTGAGAAGCTATGCAAGATGCCTGTGGCTTACACTACTGTCATTCTATTTATAGCATGGGTGTGGAAGTAGACTTTTATGATAGAAATGTTATGAATTGGGCAGCTTTATAATTATTGGTTCAAGCATTTTGTTTCATTGCCTACAGTATAGCCTACTGAAAAATCTTTAAACAATACATTTAAAATGCACTTTGTCTAACAAGTGTGCTGTATTATACAAGGAATATAACTTAATAAAGTAAGGAAGGGAAATCAAAGAAAAGAACAGATGTATGTTTCTTGTTTTGTGTGCAAGGGGCAATGATTTGAAAACAGTCCAAAGGTAATCTTTATCCACCACTGGCCAGATGCATTTTCTTTGGATGTGGTGTGGGTTTCAATGCTATTTCAATGAATGTGAATTTAAAGGGCATAGAAGTTTTAATGCCAAGTCTATTTTCATTGTGAGACAGTATTGCTTTGTTTAGCAGATGTCTGTTAGTGTTTGTGCATTGTTGTGCTGCAAAATGTAAAAATAAAATTCAAATAATCATTGTAGAAGTAAAGCAGTATGCACACATTAGTGTTTATGGTAAATGGGGTGAAATCGCCAGGTAATGGGACATTGGAATTGCTGCAGGGAGACTCTGGTGCCATATTTCGGTTTTCTGTTCTTCAGTTTGCATTTGAAAGTTGGTCTACCACAATTCCATTGGAGTGGGTGGGGTTAAATAATTATGTATGCAAATTAGATGTTAACCATTGCACAGATTTGTACCTATTTTTCATGGGCCTTGTCCAGATTTTTGATGTTTCCAGGTTGAGAGGTATGGTGATGCTTAATCCTACCACTCCTCAAAAGATTTGATTGTTTTCTTAAAAGCATCCTGCTTGGAGTGACTGCCCTGTAAGTGAAGAAATAAGTGCCATGAAGTTCCATCACTTTGTCAGTCCTGACTTTTAATGAACAAGAATTCCTCAGTCAACAACTTTAGTCATTGTACTTTAAATTGTGGTAATCTAAAAGCCAAGCTGACCGTAGCAGTGTTGTAGTCAAAAAAGTGTGCAGGTGAGAAGGACCTTCAATTTTGTCATTGGCAAGTGAGACTCCTATCTCCTGACATAAAGTAATAAAACTTGACATACCTTATCTGCCCACTTCTTGTTCTTCCCCAGTTATGAAAAAAATCATCTAAACAATGTACAGCTTTCTTCCTGGGATCCCTACATTGTTAACAGCAATTGTGTGCTGTACTGAAAACTTCAAATGTGGAGCAGATTGTAGAGCATCCCACTGGTATCACTTGGACAAAATACTTCCCTTGGAAGGAAAATGCTAGCAAAGGCCAATCTTGCCCCTGGATTAGTAATGATCTAAAATCTAGGAAATGAGATAAATAATGTGATGTATAACCAATCTACAGCAAAGTCCCCATGAATAGATGGTATTTCTGTGGACGTTTTGAAGCTAGGAGGAAAAAAATGATAAAGATCTGGAAGGTTTTTTTTGACAGTATCTTAAGAGGAGGAGAAGCACCACAATCCTGGAAGAAAGCAAAGATACCTGTAACACCTAAATAGGGTAAAGATCCATCGGATCCAACTTCATACAGGCCCATTTCAATCCTAAACTATGTCCATAATGGCTAAAAGAATTACAAAAGTAATGCCATGGCTGAGATATATGGATCAATGTGATTTTGTGGAGGGGAGGCAAACATTTCATAACATTAACAGAACACTGATGATCCAGAGGGAAACAGAATGTAAGAAAATACCATTGTTGTTATTCGTCTTGATAGACAAAATGTTTGACAGAGTAAGCTGGAACTTTATGAGCAGAGAAATGGAAGCATTTGCATTTCCTAAAAAAATTATAAGGTTGATTTGTAATAACAAAAAAAAACACTTTATTCAGCTTCTTTTACTGTATTTGTGTTCCTCCACCTGCTCCATTACTTCATCTTGCTTTTTCTGCTACTTGCTGCAGTATGTTCTCTAAAGTATTCAATTGCATTTTTTCTGTTGCATTTGTTACTGCTTATTTATAATCTGCTTAAATTGTGTTATTCTAAGCCTCTTAGTTTTGTTTTAAGCACTTGGGCTTTAGGCTAACCCCTTAGCTCTCCCTGGCCTTCTCTCTCAGATTCTGAAACATATGGATGGACAGTTTCCTATTGTTTCTCCTTATGTACACAGGCAACAACCTACTTCTACCACTTAGGAACACAATTTGCAAGAGATGCAATTACATTAGGAACCTAGCGTCCATGCGATTGCCCTAACAAGCAAGTATATCTAGGACTAAGAAAGCTGTCAGCACAATCACTACACCTCAAACACCACCCACACCTACACAACACACAACCACATATGTGGAGGTCCTCAACAAAAACACACCCAAACAAAGGAGACCTTTGAAGCAAAAACCTCTGAGACAAAAACACACGTGATCTCCACACCACATACCATGCATAGTTCACACACTTGTGAACATGCATAGTTCACACACGCATAGTCTCACAACCACTAAGGCTAAACCATAAACCCAACACATTAGTCATAGGAGACTCCATTGAGAGACACACAGATGTGCCTCTCACCAGGCTGGATAAAGAGAAAGTCACGGTTAGTTGTCTGTCATGGGCCAGAATCCACTATATCACAGACGCACTCAAGTCTCTCAACAACAGGTACTGTTATGACTCTGTCATAATCCATGTTGTTGTGAATGACTTATATCCCTTGACTATATGAAGAGACACATGACTGAACTCACTGAATATATGGCCCAGGCAGGTATGACCCTAGCCTTAAGCAAAATTCTACCGTCACCTAGAATGATGCCTCAGTACAAACAGGAAATGATTGAATTTAACAATTGGCTTAGTCTCTGGTGTCATTCCAGAGGAATCCAGTACCCGACAGCCTGGGAAGATATGATCAACAGACTGTGATGCTTTGCCAGAGATGGCCTGCATCTGTCTCACTTGGACTTCAGGCTTCTGGCAAAGGCACTTGCCTCCCCCATACTGCCTTTTTTAGAAAAAGTGATGAGGTTAAAACTACCAACATAAAAATTTCAACAAAACTCAAATTATAGGTCATGCTGCTAAATGCTAGGAGTGTAAACATGAAACTGCACTTATTGCAAGCATTCTTAACCCTGGAAAATACTGACATCTGTACAGTCACAGAAACCTTGTTCAAAGCTGCAAAGAGCAACCCAGCCATACCTAGTTACTCATCCTATCATACATTCAGACCCCAAACTGTGGGTAGTAAAGCCAAAGGAGGTGGAGTTTCAATATATATTAAAGACATACACACCTCCAGGCTGGTCAAAACGTATGATGCACAGGAGACACTTTAGTTGCAGTTAACCATTGACAAGACCCCTATACAAATCATAGCTAGCTACTGGCCCCCAAATCTGACCCAAGATGCCCAAACTACCTAAATAGACCTTTTTGAATCTATCAAGATTTAACCCTTTACCCTGATCATGGGTAACTTTAACTATTTATTTATTTATTTATTTAATTAATTTTACATTTGTTGACCGGGATAGTCCGACTGGATGCATATCCATTTTCAGAGGAGGCCCGAGGAGAAAAGCTCTAAACATACAGACAAAACATGCATACATATTAAGGGTTTTACAACGTAACAGGGGAAAAAAGCTCCAATTGAGCAGACAAAAACAAACATCCCAAGTAACAGTTAAATAACAAGCAGATTTTACAAGAAGCAAGGTGTGTCCCTCAAGAGGGATCCACAATTTAACAGCATGTCATAGAATGTAAAAGTTAATTAACAGGTGGATTACAGCAACACTATATTACAAAGAAATGTACCGAAAAAGATTGCCATTGCAAGCATTTGTGTGCAAGAAGCTAGTACATTGCTGTTGAGTTAGGGAGTTGTTATGGTAATTAATTAGGGTTGGAACATGGACAGAGCCAGTGCATTTTATAATAATGTTTGAGGCCATTTTTGAAGGGCCATAGAGAGGGTTCCAGGGTAATGTCTGCTGGAAGTAGGTTCCAAGTTTTCCCAATGGAGTTGGCAAATAGGGAGTCACCAGCTGAGTTATTAGCTTTCAGTGTCTGGACTAACAGCTTGTTGGATGAGCGTAATGGTCTTTAGTTACCATATGGTTTTATGATAGTTTTAAGGGCGGGGTGTTTTCGGGTTGGTTGAGAATATTATGTGCTACTATTAGCTGGTTGAACTGTATTAAGCTTGACAGTTCTTGCCACCCTAGGAGTTTGAGGTTATGGCAGTGATTTGTCCTGTATGTTGATCCAGTGGTGAACCTGGCAATATGGTGGTAGCAGTGAGAGAGTTTGGTAAGTTTTGATTTGTTTAGGTTACAGAGTATAGGGGAAGCATATAGAAGGGTAGAGAGGAGATGAGAGCGAGCAATAGCGATTCTAGCTGTAGGGGTTAGAAAAGGTTTATATCTATTTAGTGAGCCGAGCTTTTTGTTAATGGTTTTGATAGTCTTATTGATGTGTAGGTTGCATTTGAGATTATTGTCTACTATTACCCCTAAGAGCTTGGTTTGAATATCTGGCAAAATAGAGGTGCCATTGTTTGCTGTTATAGTAAAGGAAAGTGGGGGGGCCTGCAAGTGGGGGTAAAGAGTAACAGTTTGGTCTTACTGGGATTCAACAGAAGACGGTGATTAGAGAGCCACTTTTCAATTGTGTTGAATGTATTCTGAGTTAGGGTTTGCAGGGCTGTTGGGGAGGAGGCTGAGCAGATCAGGGTGGAGTCATCTGCATACTGGATGCAGGATGCATCTGGGATGGCAGTGGGTAGGTTATTGATAAAGATGGAAAAGAGTAATGGACCTAAAATGGAGCCCTGAGGAACTCCAAGAGTGAGAGGTAACAGAGTGGATAGTTTGCCCTGCCAAAGTACGGCTTGTTGTCTGTCATTCAGATAGGAATGGAACCACTGTATAGCACGGTTGTCCAGGGAAACAAATTTCAGAGACTGGATGAGTAATTGGTGATTGACCATATCAAAGGCCTTCGAAAGGTCTAGAAAGAGGGCTGATGACAGCAGGTTATTATTTTTGTTTAGATTTATGGTGTTAGTGAAGGAAAAGAGAGTTGAGGTGGTGCTATGATGTGACCTAAAGCCATGCTGAGAGACAGCCAGTATTTGGTTCTGTATGAGATGGTACATCATTTGTTTGTGGATGCACTTTTCCATTATTTTGGCCAGTGGTGAAAGAATGGTGATATGTCTGTAACTGGATAGTTCTGTGGAACTTCCACCCTTGTGAAGTGGGATAACATGGGATATTTTCCAGATGGGGTAATAGAGCCAAGAGTTAGGGACCTGTTGATCAGGATAGATATGGGAAATGCTATGACATCATCAGCTATGTTTAAGAACTCAACTGGGAGCATGTAAGCAGATAGGGTGGTGGGTTTCAATTTTTTAATTAGTGACTGAATTAGAGTGGTAGAGACAGGTTGGAAGTTGAAGGGGTGGTGAGTAGTGGGTATGATAGTGGAGGAGCTAGTCAAGGGTGTATTAGTGGTGGAGTTAGAGTGCATGGGATTGAGTTGGTTAGTGAGAGACTGTATTGTTTCAGTGAAGAAATTATTAAAGGCACTAGCTAGGTTGTCCGGTGGTTTTTGGGTGTAATTTGCTGGGGTTGGAGTGGTAGATTGTCCTGGATGAAGAAGCTGGTTAATACTTGCCCAGAACTTTTTGGGATTGTTTTGATGCTTCTGCTGCAAGTTTTGGTAGTAGTTTTTTTTTGTCTAGTTGAATGGTTTTTTTGTGTCATTCCTAAGTTGACAGTATTTTAGTTGGTCGAGAGGGGCTTTAATTACTCGCCAGATGGCCCAGGCCTTATTTCTAAGTTTGATTTTTAGTTTGGTTTCCTTAATGAACCATGGTGCTGAATTTGTTCTAGTTTTAATATTACGAGATGGGGCATGGGAGTCTAGGATGTTTAGGAATTTAGTATTAAAATAAGCCACTGCTTCTTCCAGTGGTAAACATTTTAGGATTGCCCAGTTGACTGAGTTAAGTTCATTTTGGCAATTTACAGGATTGAAGTTTTTGGTATTTCTAAGTGTTTTATAGTAGGCTGATGGAAGTTCTTACCCTTATCCTTAATAATGTAAGTTAGAGAGTGATCACTTAGGTCATCGGGGAGGGTTCCAGCTTTATAAAAGTGGTGATGATTATTGATAAGAATCCAATCAAGAATACTTTCTCTGTTATTAGGTTTACTGATCCTGGTAGGAGCAGTTATAGTTTGTCTGAACCCGAAGAGATTTATGTGGGTGACGGGATTCAGCTGCATAAGTGGTCCAGTCAATGTTGAAGTCACCAAGCACAATGGTTTCTTGGGAGTGGTTAGTGGATAACCATTGGAGGATATCTTCCAGGGTGGTTATATTGTTCTCAGGGGAATGTAGATGCAGACAATGTTTATGCATTTGTTGTGGTTAATTTGAAGTTTAGTTATAAGGATTTCAGCATTATTAAATGGAGGTGGCTGTATGGAGTCTCTATTAACACTTAGTGTGTTTTTATAGAGAACTGCTATTCCCCCTCCCTTTTTAGAAGCTCGGTCTAATCAGTGAATATTATACCCTGGTGGTAATATCTCATCATCAGCAGTAGCAGGCTTTAGCCAGGTTTCTGTGAGACACATTATATCTGGGTTATGGACTGGTAATAGGGCATGTAGGTCATGTAATTTGTTGTTTATGCTTCTGATGTTTATGTGAAAGGAGAGAAGAGAGTTAGTGGATCTACTGAGTGGTAGAGTAATGGTGGGAGTATAGTTGTTGGAGTTAGTGACACTGTGAGAAACAGGGCCAGGGTTGGGATGGATGTCCCCATCTACTATTAGGTTGTGGTGAAGTCTGATGATGAGTTTTAGAACTTTATGTATACGTTTTAGATAATGTTTGTCTTTTGGGTTGGAGTTTAGGGTTTTAATTGGGTGGTGATTTAAAGGGGATGTGAGCTTAGTTGTGTGGGGGATAGTTTGGTAAGATGTGTTATTAGAGAAGTTAGTGGTACTGTTGTGATGAATAGGGTAGTGGAATCCAAGGTCGTATTGGCCTTTGTAGGTGGTGAGGAGGTAAAGGATAGGTAGTATAGACAGCAGAGATACAGCCAGTGAATGCTTAGGCGCTGGTGAACAAAGAGTCCTAGACATTTTTAGGACTTGAGGTTACCTGGATAAGATCAGAAGAAAGGAATAAATAGTGGCAGAGTTGCATCCTTCTGTGGTGAGAGATAATAGGCATGTGTAAAGAGGCGGGGGTAATCCTATGGTGATGAGAGATGCTGATTAGGACTGAGGGAGGGGTGGGGTGAGAGATGATGATTGGAAGAAAGAGGAGGGGGGTGGCTAAGTTAGCATAAATGTAGCACTACTGGGGGTGGGTGGGATATGGGGGCAGGGTGGGGCATGAAGTGAGCCCACAGGGCGAGCAGAGCGGGGCAAGTCCGATCACAAGACACACACACCCTGCCTGTAGGTAGACTGGCTATGTTTTTAAATCTCAGTTTGTTGATTTTATTTATTTTCAGACAGAGAGTACACCAGCTTGCACTAAATGCTACCCATTTGTTACTTGAATAAAGGTAGGGCAACTGGTTATATTTTTGGTAGGTGTTGTGCACCTTTATATGGATAGAGGCTCCCTAAATGGGTAACTGTGTTATACCTTGCAGTGCTATGGACCCAGGGCCTGCTTAAATAATTGTTCACTTGGTTTACAACAATTTATAGAGATATTAACCTTTTTGCTTTCCCCTATACATGGCTAGCAGTTAATTTCAAAAGGAAGTTCTTCAGGCAGATGGTGTCTTCCTAGCGATGCTGATTTGGTAGGGCAGGAGTGGTATGTAGAGGGGATAAATACCTAACAAAGGATATAAAGTTAGCGTTCTAATTTAAACATACAAGAGTCTCACCATTAACAGTTACTAAAGGTTACACAATAGTCTTCAGAGTCTAGTATTCCTTGCAAATCACCTTGTTTCTAGGCTAGGCTATGTGTAGATAGGTAGTGTGTGCAAGAATCAGGCTAGAAATGACCCTATCAACTCAGCAACTAATATATTACTTGCTTCACAGTGTTAGCAAGGCATACAATACGTCTAGTCTCACAAAAGTCAGTTATGGGCAAAATAACAGTTTTAGGCTACAGTTTAGTGACTAACAAGTTCAGCAAAATCACAATATAAAGCACCCAAGAAGTCAGCTATGAGCTAGACCAGAAAAACAACACTTTTAAGCTCCCAATCAGTTAGCAATTGAGAAAACAGTTTGGTGACGAGCCCAACAATGCATTCCAGCATACAAGTATCTGTTATGGCATTAAATACACATTACTTGCTGTTTGTTTTTTTTTAAATATGAGCAGGCAACAGCTACAAATACATATAACAGCACTGCCTGTGCAGTTTATCAACAACACTGACTGAATCAGTTTGGTTACTCAGTATTCATGAAAACAGTAAAACATTTAGTTTGTTAAAGCACTTTACATACCAAGCTACAGGGCAGCCATCTGGGTCCGGGAGCACTGAAGTGTTTAAAAATGGCAGGCCCCGAGGGGGAGATAAGTAACTTTAGTTAACGTAGCTGAAAGGGGAGGGGATTTTGAACTAGAATGGGCAAGTCCGATCGCACGATACACACAGCCTGCCTGTAAGTAGACTGGCTATGTTTTTAAATCTCAGTTTGTTGCTTTTATTTATTTTCAGACGGAGAGTACACCAGCTTGCACTAAATGCTACCTGTTTGTTTATTGAATAAAGGTAGGGCAACTGGTTATATTTTTGGTAGGTGTTGTGCACCTTTAGATGGAAAGATGCTCCCTAAGTGGGTAACTGGGGGATACCTTGCAGTACTATGGATCCAGGGCCTGCTTAAATAATTGTTTATTTGGTTTACAACAATTTATAGAAATATTTACCTTTTTGCTTTCCCCTATAGACAGCTAGCAGTTAATTTCAAAAGGAAGTTCTTCAGACAGATGGTGTCTTCCTAGTGACACCGATTTGGTAAGGCAGGAGTGGTATGTAGAGAGGATAAATACCTTTTTGCTTTCCCCTATAGATGGCTAGCAGTTAATTTCAAAAGGAAGTTCTTCAGGCAGATGGTGTCTTCCTAGCGACACCGATTTGGTAGGGCAGGAGTGGTATGTAAATGGGATACATACCTTTTTGCTTTTCCATATAGATGGCTAGCAGTTAATTTCAAAAGGAAGTTCTTCAAGCAGATGGTGTCTTCCTAGTGTCACAGATTTGGTAGAGCAGGAGTGGTACGTAGAGGGGATAGGAAGAACTACTCATGCCAGAACACAAATGCCCAGAGATTCCTCAATTTCGTCAATGCAAATGCCTTGGAACAGCTAGTTGATACCCCTACAAAAGGTGATAATATCTTGGACTTGGTATTAACCAACATGAGTAACCAGTGCAGCATCCCTGCAGTGTCATCCTCCCTTGTCGTATCTTACAAGGGAGGATGATCCTGCAGCATCCTTGCAGTATCATCCTCCCTTGTAAGATCAGACCATAAAGCTGTCATGTTCGGAGTCACCATCTCCTGCGACACCCCTCTATCTAGGATCAAACAAAAAACATTTCCAAAGCTGATTACCGCCTCCTGAGGGATGGTATAAACAGCTTCACAGCCCTCTCCCACTCTCTAGGAACTGGCACCAGTATCCAAAACTATACCAAATTACTATACAAACATTTATATAGATGCATGGAATCAGGAATACCTGACAGAACTAAATCATCCTCCGCAAGGAAGAGTAAACCTGTTTGGTGGACATCTGCAATAAATAAACTCTATAACAAAAGAAAAAAATTGCTATCCATGACCAAAAAGGAGCAGGTGTCCAATTGGAAGCAATCTCTCCTTAGCTTAAACAAGCAAATAGGAGTACTTGTGAACTCCTTCAGAGCAAACTTCCAGTCCAAATTGGCCACATCTACTAAAGACAGTCATAAGGCCTTCTTCACATATGTCCGTAATCTCAAAGGTAGCACCCAGATCTGTTCAGAAGTGGTGGTCAAGGACACCACATATACAAATGCCGTAGATATAGCAAACTTGCTGGCTGACAGATTTGGTGAAAATTTCACCCCTCTGCTTCACCCCATCAGTAAATTAGGACATCCCCGTACCTGCCCCCTTCCCCTTATATCTAGGGATCAGGTCATCACTGCTCTCTCAAAGGCAAAAAATACAACCTCTATGGGACCTGATAACATCCCAGGCTGCATCCTACATGAACTCAGGCAGGAGCTTGCAGAACCATTAGGCACACTATTCAACCAAATCCTGAGTACTGGCTTTGTCCCAGCTGAGTTGAGGACAGGACAGCCACTGTCATCCCTTTGTACAAAGGCTGAGCATCCACCGATCTGGGAAATTATAGACCCATCAGCCTAACTAGCTTGATCTGCAAGGCCATGGAACGGATTATCATGGACCTCATTAACAAGGACATTGGCAACCTCCAAACATTCGATCCCACACCAGTTTGGCTTCATCAAGGGGAGGTTATGTCTGTTAAATTTGGTTGACTTTTTTGAGACAGTCACCAAAACCATGGATGAGGGGAAGACAGTGCACACTGCCTACCTTAACCTGGCCAAAGCCTTCGACACTATTCCCCACTTGGGCATAATAGGTAAACTCTCTCAACTAGGCATCAATCCGTATGTTACCTGATGGGTAGCTAACTGGCCCACCTAGTCAAAACAGGGGAAGCCACCTCAAGCAGGAGACCCATATCGAGTGGAGAACCCCAGGGTTCAGTCTTGGGGCCTCTGTTATTCGGGATATATTTTTCTGAGGTGCAGGCCACAACCAGTTGGCTATGGATGACAAAGTTTGCAGATGACTGCAAGCTGGGAGCTGTTATCAATTCCCCTGGTGACATGGACATCCTCCAAGAGGGTCTCATCCAAACAAATTTCTGGTGCCAGAAACATGGCCTCAAGCTGAATACAAAAAGAATGCATCATCATCTCCTTTGGGGAGAGTGATGTCCCCATAAATTATAACATTAATAACAACATCCTAATCATGCAGTCAGTTGTGAGTGTTTGGGCACCCAGATTGATAGCAATCTGACTTTTGACAACCATGTTGCTTCCATTGTACGGAAAGCTTTCTACATGGCCCACCTCATAAGTAAGGGTATCTCATCCAGGGACAAGCAGGTCATAACATCCCTATATTCTTCCCTTATAAGCCCCATTATTGAGTACAATACCCCATTTGGCATGTACCTTGCAAACCACACGCAGGAGCTGGAGAGACCACAGAAGTTCCTCACCAGCAGAATCCAGGGCCTCATAAATCTACCATACACAGACAGGCTAAAAGCCCTATCCATCTACTCTGTTTCATACAGATTCATCAGAGGTGACCTCTGTCTGTCATACAAGGGGTTTCTGGACCCTGCCTTGATGGGACAGCTGCATATCCGCAAGTCAAGATCCACTCTAGTAACTCGCACATGTGGCCTTATCCTGGTCTGTGACATCAATAGGATTTGTTGGCAGGATAGATTTGTGTCCCAGAGACTCCCTCATCTATGGAATAGACTCCCTCTCCACATCAAGCAGAGTACCTCTTTACCCCTTTTTAACCGCAACCTGGATTACTGGATGGGAAATAGAAAATACATCCCTGGGATTCCACCAGTGCCCCTTCTGCCTTCTGGACTGGGGAATCAGGTGCTGATTTGTCTACACATGGGCTAAACCCTTGGCTAACCTTATAAGGGCCTCATGACCAACAGCCTAATAACCTTCTATGATCCTATGATCCTATGATATATGAGGAATCGAAGGCAAAAATTAAAGTGGGTGGAGTCCTCTCGGATCATTTCTGCTTGAACCGAGGAACCAGGTAGGTCTTTCCCCTTTATTATTTGCATTATATTTGAAACCATTGGCAAAGAAAATAAGGGGCTCAGAAATTCTAGGATATAATTGGTATGGCAGTCAAGAAAATCTGGCTTTATTTGCAGATGATATTACTTTATGCGTGATAAAACTAGAAAAAGACATTACAGTGTTGTGGAACATTTTGGGACAGTTTCAGATCTTTTTGGGGTACAACATTAATGAAGCTAAAACAAAGACAATAGTGGTAAATGATGTACCCACACACGAACTTGTTCAGGAATACTCATATTTATGGAGACATGATAAAATGAAGTATTTAGGAGTATGGAATAAAAATGATTCTAGTGTGGCAGCTAAGGATACATGGGAAGACGGGAAGACACTGAACAATAGGTAATACAAAAACTGAGAAAATGGAAGCTTTTTTATATGGATATGAGTAGTAAGAAACAAGCAGTTAAAATGTTTTTAGTCCCTTTAGTACTATACACAGGTCAGACATATTTTTATCAACCAGAGGAGAAGTTGTGGGTAGCAATTAATAAAGAGCTGAAGGACTTTATCTGGGATGGGAAGATGGCAAGAGTGAAGTGGGATACGCTGATTCTTCTAGTAGAACAGGGTGGATTGGGATTACCCAATTTGAAATAATATTTCAGAGCTATACAGTTAAGACTCCTATACATACCACAAGTAGAAAACTATAATTCAAAGTGGAAAGGGATGATGATGAAACAGGGGGGAATCTCAAGAAACAAGGAGACACTGTGATTTTGGATGCAGGCCTTTAAGGAGAATAACAATAATCATGCAGAATATTATATCTATAAAGTACCAGAAAGTATTCTAAGAACTAAACCAACAGCACAGGAATGGAGAAAGGGGATTCTGCTAATAGGGATGACTCAACTGAGGATACAGACGATAGATAAGAGGGGGCTGTAATTTATTGGAGAAAACTAGCAAAGGAACCAAGGTATTGGGAGCAAACAACTAGAGAGGGAAAGGTAATAGAATGGGAAGAGACCAATAATTTATTTGGACTGCAGGTTAGAGATTGCCTTCCATATCAGGGATTGACATCAGAGTATCAGCAAAGAGAAGTAAATAGGGGGGTTCTAAATGAAAGACCAGCACTGGTAGAGTTTTTAATAGAATTAAGAACAGAAGCAGCCATTAAAAAAGGAATAATTGATAGATTGTATAAAATATTGCATGATGAGGCTTGGGAAGAGAAATTGGATAAGCAATTCACAAAAAAAAACAAAAAAAAACAAAAAACAATGGGAGGAGACATGCATGTCTCTCAAATATGCAACAAAATCTAGAAGATTTGGGATTTTGGTCTGGAAATCTTTTATGCCCCAAGTAGACTCCAGAGATTTTTTCCTAAGGCAGACAGCAAATGTTGGAGGTGTGAAGGGGAAGAAAGAAATACTTGGGAACATATTTTCTAGGAGTGAAGTTGGTTGTTTTTTTTCCTGGGCTGTGATACAGAGTCAGAATTGCCTAGACATGGTAAGACCTTGTGTCTAATAATGGTGCCTGCCAAAAAAGCAATTAGTAGAAAATGGAAATCAAAATCTAAACCAACTTTACTGGAAGTAGTGAATTTAGTAACAGAGATAAAATTGGAACTGAGATCTTTAGAAAAGGGTAGGAGCAAACTACATAGGAAAAAATGGGAATGTGAGAACAATATATACAAGGGAGGAATGAGGTTTAAAAGGCAGCAGGACATAAATGAGCTATGTAATGTTTGAGTGAGAAAACTTGCGTAGATTATAAGTGATGTATAATGTCAGCAACAGAGAGTGTATCAGCATAGTTTGTGATATAAAATGCTTGTCACTAGGAGTGTGTCGGTGTGGTTTATTTTCATTTATATAAATGTAGGATTACCTGTGTAGTGATATTTAATAAAGATGTTTTTGTTTATAAAAGCAGGAAATGAATAATTTATGTAATATTGCTTAAGTTATATGATACATAGCAATATATGTGAAGTATAAAGTTTATGTTAATATAGTTTGATTACTTTTATATAAATGCAAATTTGCCTATGTCACAAGTGATAATTCACTAAATGTATTTGGAAAGAAAAAAAATCTCGCTGCACACAAATTAAAAAAAAAAAAAAGAATTTATCTGAAATCTGACTGGATGTCTAACATTTTAATAAAAGTTGCAGCCTCATCCAGTATTCCAAAATGGACCTGCATTAAGTCATTGTTGAAATCATTAAATGATGAGCCAGCTGGAAACGATAAATGGTGAATCAGGTGAAATTTGCCTACTTTCCTTTTTAGTACCAGACCTAAGGGAGAAATTCTGAAAGCTTCCCAAGGGGGTATATCAAAAGGGCCTTCCATTCTGCCTTCAGAGAGTTATTAATAGCATGTTTTCTCTCAACTTTATCTTTTCACATGACAGAATGCAGTTTCCTGGTAACTTTGTTGTCCGTGGGGACAACCAACCCTATGAGGAAACCAAAAGTGAATTCTTGAATTAAAAAGGATACCACAGGCTTGTTTAGGTAGTCCTTAAAGCTCTTCCTCTAATACAGGTATTCTGATGGCCATGAGTGTTACTACATGCAGGACTGACCCTAAAAGGAACCACTCCCCCTAAGGCCACTAAAGGACCACTTGACCCAGGGGTTAAAATCCTGTTTCTGGGAGGGTGATCTCTTTGAGAATCCCATCATCAGAGATGTTGACTGCAGTCTCACCCTGGACTAGTATCTTGCAGTGTGAACAAATGTGTAAATCAACATGCAGGCCAAGTGTATTTGCAGCTATTAAATGCTCAGCATAATTTGCTCTTGGGTTGTATGTCTGCTGCTAGGTTGGAGTTTGCTGAAAGGTTTATCCAACATCATGCTAAGCCAGCTATCTGAATGTTAAACCATCTATCTGAATGCTGTCCCTCACACCATAATGATTTGTCTACTACTTTAAATTTTCTTTAATGCTGATCATACCAAGTCCACAATGTGCCACCTGTAATGTTGTGAGTATCCCAAGTTGTTAAAAATAAGCTATTAAAGGTAAAAGTTGATGAGGTGCCTTCTTAACTATCACTGCAATAAACACTGGAAAACAGCCATTAACCATTTTTTTACCACTGCTACAGCTACAAAGAAGTCTCGCTAATGAGTCCATGCTCTTGTTATGAGCAATGCAGTCATAACGATCCATTAACCAGAGATGTTCAGCATTCTTTCCTATTCAGACCCCCCCACCTAGAAACAACTTAAACTTTATAACCATGACTATCATGCAACTAAGTCTAGTCTGTCTTCTCATAATTATTTACAACACCACAAGTTATCACTCTAGCAATATCCCTAAACTTAGTAGCACAACACTGCATTATGCACTCTCATATACAGACACCACACATTATAATAATATCTGCCCACAGTTATTCAAGAACTACATAACAGACCAATTCAGGACTAAACACATATGCTCTCATTCCTACTCCAAAAAAACAATACTTTCTCACACTCCTCACCAAACTCCAACATCTGTATAACCATTTTAACTCCAGGCTCACCATAAGTGGGGATATCCACCCCAACCCAGGCCCAAATCCATCCTGTCCAACTCAAACTGCTCCAACACAAATGTCAGAACATAACATCCCCACTTTCTTCATCCCTGGGCAAATCAACAACAGCAGCAAAACCAACCATCTTTTAATGCTAAATATTAATATTAGAAGTATCAAAAATAAAACACCTGAACTCCAGGCCACAATAGCACACTACTCCCCAGACATATTTGCTTTAACAGAAACCTGGCTAAATAAAAACATAGCTAACTCAGAAGTTCTCCCTACCAGCTACAATATCATTAGACAAGACAGACCACTTCGTAAAAAGAGTGGAACTGCCTTACTGTACAAGTCAAACTTAACTGTCCGTCAATTACCAAACTCCTACCCCTCCCCCAATAATTGGGACATACTTATCTCACAACCTCAACTTCACCTTAAAAAGGTCATCACCACAATTGTGATCTATATTCCACCTGGTAATACACCTGCTAGCCTTGAAGACTTCTTATCCTGGTGTTCTTCCACATACTCACAAGAAACCCTTATTCTGGGGGACTTCACCCTAGATTGGTTCACCTGTATATCAGAACCACCAAGTAATCTAATAAATCTCCATGGCTACCAGCAGCTAGTCCAAATTCCAACTAGATGTGATAAAAAATCTAAAAGGGAATCCATCCTTGACTGGGTCCTAACTAACAACCCCACATTGTACCCTCACACAGGCAGTCTCCCAGACACCTTAAGTGACCACAACATAATATACTTTATACATAGTAAAACAAGCATATGCAAAACCACTAACTATATATCCACTAGAAACACAAAAAAAATTATCTCCTGAGGTCCTCAACACTTTACTCTGTAACTGTGACTGGCCCCCCTAAAAACCCTCCCACTTGACCAGGCTGTAGCATATTTCAACAAAACATTTCTACAACACCTAGACACTGTCGCTCCATTGTGCAAAATCAAGGTTAGAACCTCTACAAACCCCTGGCTCAGTAAAGAAACCAAATAAATCCCCAAGTCCAGAGACACTGCCTGGCTTTACTATCAAAAAAACAAAGAAACACAAAGCCTAACTAAGTACCAAGAACTGCGCAACCGTGCAAAAAAATGCATTAGGCTGGACAAACAATCCTACTACACAACATTACAAACTAAATACCAACACAACCCGCAAAAACTTTGGAAAAATATAAACCAGCTACTAAAATCCACCCAAAAGGCTACCCCAAACCAACCACCCTGACACTAAAGTTCCCATCGAAACACAATTCAACTCCCACTTTGTGAACTCAATTCTATCCTTAGTATCACAGGACAGTTCCTTCCTCACTATCCCCCAACACAAATAACACTAATACAAGCTTTACCCTCAAAACAGTTTCCACCACTTCAATCAAAAGCATGCTCTCCAAACTAAAAACCTCATCAGCAGCAGCCGACCTACTCCCCAGCTATTTCTTGAAACTCACAGCAGATGCTATTGCTATCCCAGTCTCCACTCTCATAAACAGATCAATTGTTGAAAACTATGTGCCCAAACTCTGGAAAATATCCTATGTTACACCCATACATAAAGGCGGGACCTCCACTGAACTTAATAACTACAGACCCATTGCTTTACTCTCCCCCCTGGCCAAAATCCTAGAAAAATGCATCCATACCCAGATGCTAAACTATCTCCTAGACTGCAACATCCTGTCACCTACTCAGCATGGTTTCAGACCTGCCCATAGTACCACTACAGCCCTCCTCTGCTTCACAGATACAGTAAACCATCTCAAAAATGAAGGCCTACAAGTGTGAACTCTTTTTTTGAATATGTCCAAAGCATTTGACACAGTCTCACACCAAATCCTGCTAAACAAACTAAACCAATATCATCTATCAAATTCCACTCTTACCTGGTTCCAAAGCTACTTAACTGACAGGTACCAAGCTGTGAAATGGGAAAATTCTCTCTCTCCTCAGCTGCCCATAACTATAGGAGTCCCACAGGGTTCTATCTTAGGACCACTACTATTCACAGTCTTCACAAATGACCTCCATACCTCCACACAGCATGTGTCTATAATTCAGTACGCAGATGACACTACCTTAATCTGTGCTGCACAAAACATTCCCACTCTCCTGCAAACAGCTCAGCTAGCATTCTCTGACGATGAAAACTACCTTACTAAAGCCCGACTTATCCTCAATCCAAAGAAAACTCAGCTTATGATTATAACCAGTTCTAACAAAAACACTAACAGTCAATTCACTATCTACTCCACTAATGCTACTCCAATTGCTCCAGTGGCACAGGCTAAGCTATTGGGAATAACCATTGACTCCCACCTAAAATTTGATAGTCATCTCAACTTAACTATTAAAAAAGTACATGCCAAACTGGGGTCGCTCTACCGTATCAAACCATTTCTTACCAACAACACAAGATCAGCCATTGCTCACTCCCAACTTCTGTCCACCCTACTCTATGCATCTCCCATTCTGACTAATCTCAACAAAACTGATCTAAGCAAAATTATTGCCCGCTTTGCTGCAAGTTGTTCATATAGAACTCATCACTGTACTGCTTTGAGACAGCTCCACTGGCTTGAACTGCCAAACCTCCTAACCTACAATCAGCTCTGCCTCTGTCATTCTATTACCTCCCCAATAAGTGTCCTGCCCTCAAATACCTAGTACAGCATCACTCAGCCAAAAGGCCTCTTAGATCATCAAGCAAACTACTACTAGAAGTCACCAACAGCTACAATAGCTTTGGAGATGCACTATATAGTAGTTCAGTGGCTAAAAAATGGAACTCTGTCCCTACAAGCATTCAAAACACATCATCCAAAGCCTCCTTTAAAGACCTCATCAGGCAACATCTCAAGGAAAGTTGGCAGTGCCATGATTGCTCCCCAGGCTAGTGAAAGCGGATAACACATACATACAAAATCTAGAGCACTTGATAATAGTTTTCAATCTTACAAACACTGGCTAATCTACAATGTATGTACTGTACCTGTGTACTATGTATGTATTCTGCCTATGTTCCAAATTTCACCTGTACACCACAAATCTATTAATTACCTTTATTTTTAAATTAATATTTTTTTGTTTGTTCTCTCCACTGTAACTGTTTATGTGCTGCATACCACTGTAAAAACATGTTTCCTGTAATTTGTGTGTATACTGATCATGTCTAAATAACTAAATGTGTCTGTAATTTTTCTCTGTGAAGCTTTTTTCCCAGGGTCTCTGCTGAAAAAGGGCCTTTTCGGCTCAGTCAGACACCCCCGGTCAACAAATATAAAATAAATAAAATAAAATAAAATAAAATTTGGCATCTTATGCCAGAGGGCCAGAGTGATTCTGCTTTAGTCCAAGGCATCCAAGAGAAAAATCATGAAAATAAGTATATTTATATCTCTATTGCACTTTTTATATTGTATTGTTTCTGATCACTGCATTTTTTTCTAATTTTACTGTTGTGACTGCATATTTTCAAAATTTTTCATCTGTATTTT
Source organism: Protopterus annectens (assembly GCF_019279795.1). Classification (NCBI taxonomy): domain Eukaryota; kingdom Metazoa; phylum Chordata; order Ceratodontiformes; family Protopteridae; genus Protopterus; species Protopterus annectens. Next base: position 1,089,457,631 of record NC_056727.1, on the reverse strand, counting down.
CAGCCTAGATAGCATAGTCCAGATTCAGACCTGATGAATCTAGTTTGTTTTTGGTAAACTTGAGCACTAAACCAGCCATCTTATATTAAGAAGGGGTCCCTGCGCCCTTATGGCAGAAGTGTGTGGTTCCAGCCTTGTCTGACCTGGGAATTGCTGGAGGAAGGTTCATTGTGTACTTTCATACTGGTAGATTTGCTTAAAACTGTTTAATTTCATCTGTATTTAAGCCTTGTGTTTTCTCATTGATGTGTACCACACAGTGGGGTTAGTGGTGCCCTGTATAGATGCAAATGACTTGAAATGCAATGTTTCCCTAGGCAACTGTCAGAAAAACCCTCACAAGCTTCTCTGTTGCACTAAAGGCAACTTAGTTGTGCACTGAGCAGTGTTTCCATACCTACCATCCACAACCCTGAATTAAACAACCCTTTATAGTGCTATTGCAAAAACTGGTCAATCTAGCCCACTCCTTTTACTAATAAATCATACAATAAAAACCTGTTACAATGGACAGGCAGTTTCCCATCATTTCTCCAGCCAGCATGATTGATATGGGAATACTGAGGCAATATAGCAATTGCCTCATATATACTGACAACCATTTACTCCTAGAGGAAACAAATGCCCTAAGTGACAGAAGTAAAAGTATAATATAAAATTGGATTCACTTCTCTCATATAACAACAAACTGGGTAACAAACAGGTTGTCAGTGCACACTCCACCTCTCACACAAGCTAAAGACATGACACATAGACCCACATATGTGAAAGTACTCACTGGAAGTCTCCCAAAAGTCCAGAGACCTCCCAAATATTAACAAAGTGCACACACTGTTAAGCAAATATAAATCACTACACTACAAATATGTCTCAACAAATAAGACCTTAAGGCAAAACACCTCTAAATCTAACATCCTGGTCATAGGTGACTCCACAGTGAGGTAGACAGATGTTTCCCAAACCAGGCTGGACAAGGAGAAAGTGACAGTCAGCTGCCTGTCAGGTGCCAGGATCCATCAGATCATGCATGCATTCAAGCCATTCAACAGGTACTGGTATGACTTGGTCATAGTTCACGTTGGGGTGAATGACTTGAGACATACCTGTCTGGATTATATGAAGGGAGACATGGCTGAACTCTCAGACTATGTGTCTCAGGCAGGTATGACTCTACCCCTAAGCAGCATTCTGTCTTCTCCCAGGATGATGCCACAGTATAAACAATAAACAAATCATGATTGACTTCAGCAATTGGCTTAGCTTCTGGTATCAGTCCAAGGGGATCCAGTATCTGTCAGCTTGGGATTACATGTTCTACAAGCCATGCTGCTTTGCCAGAGATGGTCTGTACCTGTCTCCTCTAGGCTTTCAAATACTGGCAAAGGCACTTGCCTCCCTCATAGTGCCTTTTTAGGCAATGTCAGAACAGCAAAATTTCTGATGTAACAAGGTTCTGCTGCTTAATGCTAGAAGACTAGACATGAAGCTGCACTCCCTGGAAGTACTACTCACCTTGGAAGATGCTGACATCAGTGCAGTCACTGAGACATGGTTCAAGGTCATGGAGAGCACCCCAGCCCTGCAAGGCTACAATGCCTTCCACAGCTTCAGACCTCAAAATGAGTGTGAAAGAACCAAAGGTGGAGGAGTATCCATCTTCACTAAAGCCAAGTACACCTCAAGACTGGTCAAACAGTATGACCCTCTCAAACAACTCAATGTCCAAATAACTCTAGGAAAAATACCCTACCACATCATTACTAGCTATAGGTCCCCCTCCATGAGCCAAGAGAAACACACTTGCTACCTGGACTTACTGAAATCATTCCAAATACAGGCCAACATCTTAGTCATGGGTGATTTCAACTATCCTTCCATCAATTGGGTGATATATATGAGTGCAAACAGTTGCCCATAGATTCCTGAACTTTGTTAATTCAAATGCTCTGGAACAGATAGTCTGCACCCCCACAAGGGGCTCAAATGTCCTAGACATAGTACTCATCAACATGGAGAGTCACTGCACTCCCCCCTGTGTGATCCCTCCCTGGTAAGGTTAGACCATAAAACTGCCTCGTTCAAAGTAACTATTAGAACTGACACCCCCCACAGGAGCAAAATAACTGAAGAACTTTTCCAAAGCAAACTTCAGACTACTAAGCAATGATATAAAAACTTACATAACCCCACTCTCACAGGCAACAATGACTCCTATGCAGAGATGTAATCAGATGCCCAGTACAAACACTTAATCAGTTGTATAGACTTGGCTATACCTGACGAGATCAAAGCCAAGTCTTCCTGAAAAAACAAGCTAGCCTGGTGGACCTCAAGTATAAACAGGTTATATAACAAGAGGACAAAACTCACTTCTAAGAGAAAGAGGAAACAGACTCAGCAGAGGAAGAATTCCTTCCTCAGCTTGAACAAGCACATGAGAAATCTTGTGAAATCCTCTAAAGCTAAGTATGAAACAAATGAAAAGAAGGTCACCGAAACACTGGATGAGGGTAAGACAGTGCATACTGCCTATCCTGGCTTGGCCAAGGCTTTTTGGAACTCAAGCATCATAGAAAAGCACTCTCAGTTGGGGATTAACCCTTACATCAATAGATGGCTAGCTATCTGGCTCACCGACAAAACACATATTGTCAAAGTTAGTGACTCCACATCTAACAGTAGACACACCTTGCTGGCTGTTACAACAATCTTTTATGATTTCTCATTGTAGTCTTTGGTGTCCTCGGGTTCTTTTTACATACTGAGTCACTAAGCACTAATCCTCCAGAACTGTATCAAGTGCACTTCTTTTCAATAATCCTCAAATGTTTGCTTACCTGTCTATTTATCTTTACATATACATGGATCATACACATCTACACACAATTTATAATATACATGCCTAGGAATGTATTGAACATTTTTTTACATATAAAACCTTGTACTACAGATTTAGAGAACATGATTCATGACAAGTGGTGAAGGCAGAAATCATGAACTAAATTGTCTAATATGACTGCACTATGCTTCCTGTAAAACACCAACCAGACTCCCACATATTCCATTTTTCCATGTTTCTATGTTTTTATTCATTCATTTATGTATTTATTGTTAGTGTTTTTCTTCGACTTTAATGGGTTATGTGATCTACCTACATTTGCAGTAAATAGAGGTTTTAGGTAGTTATAATATGCAATGAAAATAGTGGCTTGTGAATGGGTATGCAGAATGGTAATCTTTAATTAATAAGCTAATTCATTATGTTTGTAAGTATGGTTCAATTTTTATAGCAGCATTGTGAGAACTACATTAGAATCTGTTAGTTTTATAGTATAATGCTTTTTTGTCAATTTTATCTGGTTTAGTTAGAACTAGGTCTGGTATGTTATGGTAATGCAATTTTCCACTTGGCTAGATGTAACTATGCTTTGTTTCACTTTTTGTTTTTTAATGTTTACTTTTTCACACTAACGAAAATTAATTGCATTTCTAATGGTTTCTTTTATTAATGGCAGCATTGTTTTGAGAAACTATGTTTGTGAATTTTGTGTGCTTGCGTGTGCGCACTCGTGAGTGTGTGTGTGTGTGTGTGTGTGTGTGTGTGTGTGTGTGTGTGTGTGTGTGTGTGAGTGTGTATGTACACTGTCGTACGTGCATATGTGTATTGTCTACCTGTATTGTGTGGTGTGTGAAGCTATTCATTTATTTATTGTTTTAGTTTGGTATACACGTATGCATGTATTTTATATTATGTGAATGTAACATGTCCATGTTTTATTTGCTTTTATTTTAATTTTTAATTTTATACTTAACCAGAGGCTCATAGGTTTGGCTGTCAAGATTAATACATACCATCTGTTAAGAGGCTTGACTGCTGTAACCTCACATATATATTTTCCATTCCTTACGTATGTAGTCAGAATTACGTTTGAAGGAAGTTAATGACTAACTTCTTCTGATTCCAATTGAAGTTTATCACATAATCTCAGAAGGCACACTGGAATACGTTTGTCATTTTTTTTTTTTTTTTTTTACCAAAGACAATTATTTTTAGCATTAGCTTCTCAGACCTGTTGTTAGTTTCAACATCAATGCATTTTAGGCATAAGCTTTGTAACACAGTTGCAGCAGCTATTAAGCTTTAAGAAACACACTGTAATTAATGTTTGAGAATCCTTCCTAAATAGTTTAAGTTTTCTAGTCTTATGAATTTTCAAGAAAGGAGTAAGACTTTTTTGAGATGCAAAATGAAGCAGTATTTTCAATAATGGGTTTGATCACTGATGTATATATAATACAATGAGCCTTCTAGTGTTATTAAGTATGACCTTTAGAATTAGATGAGATTCATAATATAATTTTTCTATCTTTGGCTGATACACATGCATCAAAGATTAAATTTTGTCTAGTATTGCCCCTAGATCTTTAATGATGTCACTGATTTTTTTTAATAAATTGAGAATCTAATTTACAATACAGTGGGCAGATTCAATAAACCCTACATAGTCCACTACACAGTAGCACACTCTTTTGTATTCAGTAAGCAGCTCTACATGATGTGTAGAGTTATGCTGCCACTCTAAACACTGTGGCATGCTAATTACAGCATAAACAGCTGATTTGTATGCTAATCAATAAATCCAAGATGGAGGAGCTATTCAACAAGTTAGAAAGCAACTGAGTACACTCAGTGCTGTTTTCCTGTGAATTCACCTATTGCAATACAGCCATGGTAAGGAATCTATACAGAAAGAATGTTAGGGGCTGCTGTTGCTTTTATTTATGTGTATGTGCAACAGGCTGAAGTCCACGCTGCTGCTGCTAAATGACCATGGCCAAGAAGGAAAAGAGTTTTCAGACCCCAGTTAACTTATCACTATTCATGGGATGGGAATTGTAGAGTGCTACAAGGTAGATAGAGACACACTACCGGAACTCTGCAACCTTTGTCGTCCTCAACTCAGACCCATGGCAAACCTAGGGGAACCAATACAGGTGGAGATAAATGTATGTGTAGCACTTAGAATTGTAGCTACAGGAACCTTTCAGAGACCATGAGGAGACATGTTGAGGGTGCCACAGGCATCAACATCCAGGATCTTCCATGAATTCCTGAATGCTATGCTACAACATGCCAGTGACCACATATATTTTCCCCATACTCCTGAGAAAAGGGCCACAGATATGCAATAGTTCTACCCTGTAGCACACTACTCTGAAGTACTGGTTGCCATAGATTGTACACATATAGAAACAAGGGCATCACCCAGGGAACAGGGAAGGGTCTACATAAATAGAAAGGGCTTCCACTCCATTAACTGCCAGGTCATGTGTAATGCTAAGGGATCAATCTTGAATGTGTGTGCTGGCAAACCAGGCAGTTACCATGACTCACATATTTGACACGCCTCCTAACTGTATCAGATGTTCACTTAGGGGTGATATCCCACAAGATCATTTACTGGCGGATGCAGGTTATGTATTGGAACTAAGTCTGATGACACCCATCAGAAATGCACAAACACACTTGCTGAAGAACACCATATTGAGGCACACCCTCTAACCATAAATATCACAGAGCAAGTGTTTGGGCTGCTAAAGTTGTGGTTCCACTGCCTAGATACATCTGTGGGAGCCCTGCAGTACAATCCATGAATATGTACTGAAATCCTCACCCTCTGTGTCATGCTTCACAATGTCATCCTGAGAAAACAGCTTCAGCAGGCTCAACAGTGGAAAGTGTCACACAACTCACCACCAATGTCAAGGTCACCACAGTCATATACAGGTGAGGATTCAGAGGGGGAGCCAGCAGCTGCTGTGGGTGTTGACAGATGTAGACCTGCTCAATATACCCTTGTTATTGGCTAAAAGGCAATGCATAGCACACTCATTCACAACCTAAGGGGCTACAACCTTCATCCTATGCACATATATATAGTAACACTGATGCCAGGCAACACTCACAGTGTTTACCTACCCATGTAATAGCTGTGTAGTCCTAGCATCAGACAGACTCAGCCATGACCTAAAACTGTAGCAACTGCTGAATTTACAAGGTAAGTGTTGAATCTGGTGTGTTAAAACAGAATTGTGTAATAATACAAATAAATGGCATATCCTTGCATGTTGTTACATGGCAATTTAATTAAGTAAAAGGTGAATGATTTGTACAGCAATGACTTTAACATGTGGCAACAGAGGCTTATGTGAATACATGTGTCCTCTATCAAGTAATATGCCTCAGGCATAAAAGATTCACACATTCATGCCTGTCAAATTACTGATGGTCACTGAATATCCTCAGTTTGGTCTCATACTTTCATACTGAAAAACTATTAAAGAGAGAAGTTAGAAAGCAATGAGACACACTTCAGCTTTAGACTTCATAACCCTCAGACGATTCTTAAAAATACTGATGCAAAAAGTAATCTTTTGATTCTATCACCTGTCTAACTTTGTATGACCAAAAATATGGCAAAAATATTATTAGCAAAACAACATCACAAACACAGAAATACTAAGCACTAAGTCAGCTATGTACCTTGAGCATCAGACACAAAGCTTATTTGTCCTTGAATCCAAAAGATAGAAAACAAGGATATGTTTCAGTTATCATCACTTTTAAAAGGTGTTGTGTGCATATGTTTGTGTGTGTGTATGTGTGTGTGTGTGTGGGGGTGGCATGAAGCCCAGGCTGGAACAAAAGGTAAGTGAATCCATGTGAGTAAGAAAGATAAACAGGCAGACATTTGGATAAAGTAACAAATGGTCACTGAGACAGAATGAGCTTTACGTCTCAAGGCTGAATCATGTAACCGCTTTCTGTCCACCTGTATAGACCCTGCAAGTGAAATTGGTGTGTCAATTTCTGCAAGAACACAGCCAAGCTCTGTGCTAGCTCGAAATCTTGGTATGTCATACAGGTGTGAGCCGTGCATGATAGAGGCAGTAATTCATTGTTATCAAACCTAACCATGAGAACTGGTTCTGCCAGGAGTTGCACTGGCACATCCACACTCACTGTCAGATGCACTGCTGCTACCTGAACTTGACTGATGTCTGCTGGATGAGCTGTTCTCAAGAGGATGTCCAGGACAATAAACCCATGGCCTGCCACATCTGGGTGTGGACACCTCAACCACTGACAGAGCAGTGGAAGTAGTGCTATATGGGAGCTGATCAGGCATGGTCACGTCAGCTAATATCAGATGATGTGTCTGACCTACACCCATGTGGATACTTTCCCCCTCCCAGCACATGTTCCATCACAGACACCGTCCATTCCAATGTGTCATTCATCCAATTAATTGAACTAGATACACAGTGGAGATGGTCATTCATGTCAGCCTGTGCCACATATACAACCCTAACCATTTCTCTGCAGGGACAATTGGAATGTACTGGCACCTCCATGATGGCCATAAACATAAGCTGAGTGGCACAGAAAGGCATACCTGGATCAGGTGGATGATGTACAGCAGGCCTCCTCTGAGTACTATTAACAAACCTCCTGCTTGGCACCTCACCCACACTTTGGCTATGGCCAGAGTCAATAGGCACTGAAGTAATAGTAACCACAAAACTCTGATCAAGTATCTCACCCTCCAGCTGTCCAAAATCTGAGGGCTCACTGGAGTGGACTAGCGTAGGCCTACTGGCTGTGTCCAATGGAATTACAGGAGATGGCTGAATGTCAAACTCATTGTCAGAGTCAACCTCTGCACCCCCAACTGTGCCTCTGTTTGTCCACCATCACCATCATAGTCTGTTGATACTCTGACATCAGGTGGTAGGATCCTATATTTCCACTATCAAGATTACTTGTGACAATAAGCAACAAACGCAGAAAAGAAATTAATACCTACACTGCTATAGTCCAATATATGTTAATAAACTAACAGTGGTGTCACTATTACAGACAGTACAGCAATACACACAACAGTCCTGACACCCACATCACACATCTGGATAAAATAAATATTTCTTTGAACTGGTCATCAGTACTGACATAAAAATGTTGGGCTTACCATGGGCAGATGATTGTAAGCTTCCTATGGAGGATGGTCCTGGAAGCAGTTAAGCAAAAGGTAAGGATACCATCACCACAATGAACAATAACTCAGCAAACTAAAACTTTTTACACTCTATATGTCCATTAATGATACTTTTAACAAGAACTTGGGAGACACATGCACCCCCAAGCCCAAGTGTAATCATCCAGAATCTGTTGTTAACTGCATCAATGTACAACTATTTCCCCTCCAAAAAATTGTGTTAAACAGAACTGAAGTATTGATATCAAAATGTAACTATACCAGAAGTTTTTAACAACTGAGATAGGTAAGCCTACCTGGAAGCTCCTCCTGGGACATACTTGTTCTCCCTGAAACAGAAGCACCAACAACAATGACATCCTGTTGTGCACTTTGCACTGAGCTGTCTGGATCCCTGACAGTGGGCAGGAACTTTTCATTTGGTGTCAGTGGTGGCTCTGCAGCAGGCCCCCCTTGTAGCCATCCATTCATGGGCCAATGCAACTGCTCTCCTCCAGGCTGATAAAATCATGTCAGTAGCCCTATGGTGTACCTGATCATATGTCCTGCTCTAGCCACCTACTGTGTCACATCAGCCACTATCTGCTGCCAAATTTGCATTCTGTCAGAGACAGCCTCACATCTCCTCTCAAGCAGAAAGGTATCATGTCATCTTAATGCTTCTACAATGACTTCATTCGCAGGGTTATTGAAGGGAGGTTTGTGGGGATTCAGATGGCTGGTTACCATCATCCTAGGTAACATAAAACACAAAAGAAGGATAATACACATAAGTATCACATAAATAAAAGTCCTGCTTAGATATAACACATAAAAGGTAGTATTTCACTATTACCCATTGGAGAAATGTATAACAGTCAAGACATTCAAATATAAGAAAATAAAGTATGTACTTGTAACAATATTAGAATCACACACAAAGCAAGGTTTATATCCAAAACAAGGAGAGTAACAATAACAAATGTTGTTTGTGCCAACACAGAAATGGCACTTGGCTCCCACACTCCCAAAACAACAGGCAAATGACACATTTTAACAAACCATCAGTGAACTGCTAAAAGTGCAATCAAATACATTGTCTCTAAAACATGTGTACACATTTACCACATACTATTCAATTTTATGCAATTGCCAGCCATGTATACCTGTGGCCAGCATTCCCCTAGACGTGTCTATGAGCCATCCTAGAAGGCTATCATAACTGTGTTATTGACAATATAGGACATTTATATTTCATGGAAATAACAGCAGAACAATGTAAAGAGAAAAGCAGTTGTAACATTGGCATTTGTGATAACAGTTAATAAGGCTGTGCATCTTAGAAACTAAAATGCCCTGACAAACATGCCTATGCCATCAGTACACTTCTAAGAAATGCATACACATAAAAAAGAATTTACTAATGCATATACTTGATGCCCTGCACTGACCCAGTAATCAAGGATCCTCAATCCTCTCCCCTGGCAACAGTGCTGGATGTACACACTGGAACGATGACACGTGCACACACATTTAAGTGCAATTTCCTTTAAGAGCACACAGAGATCACAGTCAGTCTGGGTCTGGTTTCTCCCTCTTTTCCAGATCCCCAGTAAGACTCTCCAATGGTACAGCTATAGAGTTGAGATCTTAGCCAGGGTTCCAAGCCATATCCTCTAACATGCTCTCTGTCCAACCAGTGCTGTATGTCCCTGCCCAAATAGTTTTTGGTACACCTTGGACATTTTTTGGTTATTGACACAGGTTTGCTAGCTATGCCCCTTCTGCCCAGACAATAGGGTAGTTATCACTGACACCAGAACCCCTACTTATCAGCTAGTATAAGGCCCTTACAAAGGGTGTCCAATCCTGCTGTGTAATGTTAATATTAATCTAAATGGTAGTCTGACTAAGCAATGCTATTTAGGAGTGGCCTGTACAGTGTCAGCAAATAGATATGAATTACACTAAGAGCTTAAGTATGTCTCACAAATATCAGCCACAAAGATAGGTTTACATATATTTAATAATAAATAATAATAGAACAAGACAATGCTCAGTAAATCAACACAGTTACTTCAGAATTCAAAATCACAGGAAGTATTTAAAACAACAATGCAGGACAGTCTCAGATAAATACAGAAAACATCTAAACTAATCTTTACTATACTCCTAACTATCTAAAAGAGTCACTATGCCCTAAAAAATGTACTTACAGCAAGACAAGTGCAGATGTAATGCTGATGAGTGGATGTTCTTCCTAGGTCCAAGACAAAATACAAAATGCACAGTCTTTCTCTGAGAGAGTTCTTAAATTAATATCAACTATTACTGCTGGGTTAGCTTGGATGACATAATTGTTTGTCACCTGAATTCAGTTCCCAGGCAAAACCTCCTTTTGTCAGAAACTAATAGAATTTAACATCTCCGTGTAACAAATACATATCCTTCGGACACTTGCCATTGCTGGAAGATATAAAACAGTAAAACACTTGCAAAACAATGCAGAAGTCACCCTAGTTCTAGATATCCTGCCTCCTTATAACACAATCAAAAAAAAAATTAATTTCAACTTATTTTCTTGAAGTTTTGCAAGTTAACTCAGTATGTTCCAGTTTCTACTATTAAAACATACATTTACACAGGTATATAGTTTATATACACTTCTGTTCTTTTCCAGTAGGGTACACGGTGGACACATTCTTTAAGTTCAGTACTGTACAAACCCTGTTCAATGCACACTTCTATACCAGTAGTTTAATATACACAAAACATATAGTTCTAATACATTTGGTAACACAAGCAATTTCACCATGCTGGTATTCACAAATGATATATAACTATTCACAAAATTCAGGATAGCTGGGCTGGCAGTGATTCCCTTGTGTCACTATACATATATATATATATATATATATATATATATATATATATATATATATATATATATATATATATATATATATATATATTATAAACAAGTCTCCTCAACTTCAGCTTCCATAGCTACATAGTTCCCTTTTTGTAGTGTAGATTCAGGGTTGTGGGCATGGTGAAGATGTAAATGAGGTGTGAACACATTAGAATTTCTGAAACCCAAATACATGGCTTTGTGCAGCGGATGTAAACATAGTACAGGCACTCCCTCAGTGTTTCTTACTAATGGATTACAACTGTGAATCATTAGTGATAGCAAGAAGGAAAACATAATAAAGGGTTCAGACTCTCTTACCTCCAGTGGGCGTGTCAGCCAGGTTAGACTTACAAAGTGCAGAACTAATTGTATCAAGGTTTTAAATGTAAGTAAGCAGTACACTTTTCAATTTCTGTTCAGAAACATCCAACCTTCCTTTCATTTCTTGACATTTGTATATTATTGCCATTTAATATCCTCACACATTTTAAGGACAATGATACACAATGCTTTATAGACTGCATGTCTCAAATTACTGGTCAGAATAGACAAGAATGAGCATCAAATACAGAGATAAGACAGAGCTGCATGTATGCAAGCAATAGTCATAAATGGTTGTACGATCACTCAGTGCACTACATCTGAAATGAATACATGTAGAAACAACCATCATATGTTTTGTTAATGCTATGGGTGATGTTGCAGTTGCTTGTATGTACAATGATTTTCATTCTCTGCTACAAAGCTGTTTCTGTGGCAAAGAGGAATAAGACAGATGTATTGTGTTTTGAAGGTCCACTGGAGTGAGTACTAACATAAATGTTTCTAGTGTTGTTGATTTAATAGATTTTTTTTAATGCCAGTGTTTGTACGGTGAACAGCTTAGTGAGAACAGGGGAAAAGGAGAAACACAATGAACATCATGTTTAACTGTGCTTATTTAATTTGTGTGATGCTTAGAAGTGCACAAACCTGGACTAGTTGCCCACACAGGAAACAGACAGAACACCTGGAGACAGGAAGTAGACAGCCAACAATTTCAAAACAGATACATTCTATTAATTCTGTTGGGGACTGTGCAAACACACTAAGTACCATTGCATAGCAGTTACCACACAGAACTTAAGAATGAATAGGGAAGTATGCAATTGTTATTTAACTATTCCTGTGGCAGCAGGTTTAACTGTAGGTCTATAATACAGATGCTCCTGGGTTCTAATAGAGTAAGTGCAAAATATTTTTACTGTTGTGACAGTTCAGTTTATATGAATGAACTGGAAAATATACACGTGTTATTGTGGCAACAGTGTAAGCATAAGGCTGCCATACACATGGTCCTGGGTTCTAATACAGGAAATTCCAGACATTTTTACTGTTGTTCCATTTCACATTATATTAAATATTACTTGTAACACTATATGTAATTATAAATACTGGAGCCAGTATGAATTATATGTGCAGGGGATAGGACACACTTACTGTGTTTTGAAGGTTCAGATGTATGACTTAGGGTATACTTCCTACTAAGTTTCTGTAAGTATAATTCTGCTATCTGGTCTTGGATGGACTTCACACTTAAATAAGACACATACACAAATGAATGTATGAATGGAATTGTTTCTCTGGTTTTTGCACTACCAGTAAATGTGATAACATGATTGGCAAGAAATCATTATTTGCTATTGCATTGCTTTGGGATAAGACATGTCTTCTTTTAGAGGGAAGGTGCCCAATTTAATGCACAGAGGTAGGGTGTTGAAGAGTCCAGAATATTTACTGGACCCCTGGTAAAGCACCACTGCTAAAGGGTTCTGCAGGGAGACCATTCTGGCTCCCAGTATAAGCCTGAGGCTGGGAATAGTCTGGCCAAGGCTGTTTCCAGTGAGACTGGCATCACATGCACTGGAGAGCAGTGTAGACACTACTTCAATGACCTAGAAACGTACAAGAGGGATATGCTCATCCAGTGGTTGGATGGGTTTCAAACCAGTGACATCCCACAGTTGTATAACTATGCTAATAAAGAAAACTTATAATACATAGAAAGCTAAATATAAGCAAGACTGGTATACATAGTGCTCTTCTGTTCTTCTCTTTTCTTTTCACAACTAATTCTGCAATAGTTGTGAATAGGCAAGCCTTTGCTGATCATCTTGAGAGACTGAGGGAAGCAAGTGGTATGCATGCAATACAACAGCAGTATAACTGTAGCTTTAAAAGTTAAAGAAAAATGTTTTTCTTTTCTATACAGTAGTAGCAACATAACCATGCATATCCTAATTGGAAAAGCAAGTATGCACGCATAGATCATTAGCACAAACCAGCTTTAGGAGTTAAGTGTAAGACTGTAGTCAGAGGTTGTGGGTTCAAATACAATGAGAAACAACTATACAATACCATAATTCTTTAATAACAGTACATAAATTAAATTCTACAGAAGTGGCGTAAATGCCCTGCTGTTAACAGTAATCTGTATAATTGGACCAAGCATATGTGCAATAGCTGCACATTCCAAGGATTACTTTGAACAATTTGTAATTATAGTTTGCAGTTGTTAGGAAGTTTACATAAATGTAAAACTTCAGATAAAATAGTTGTATTATTGCAATACTCCATTGTATGTCACATACAATGATACAAATTTTGCTCTTTTTTTCTCCCATTACCAAACCTTATCTCTTTTTTATTTTCTATAATGTGTTGTCAAAGTATCTCAATGCCATCCATCTGTAACAAATCAATAAATGCTTAACAGCACAGTGAGGTAGGGTAACCCCAGTGGTTCAGCCTAACTCCACTCTACTGGCTCTGGCATCAATGTCCAGGACATCTGGGACCCAACCTGGCAGAACTGCCTCTGCTGCCCCTGCACTACCTGTGCCCTCAGGTAGCACTACCTCAGCAGCTGGTGCTGTGGTACCCTCTGGGAGTACTGGCAGAGATGGCAATTTCATCAACAACCAGGAGGTGCCAAGGTTGGTGCATAGGGTCATGCATCACATCATCAGTGTACCCCTATGCCAAATGGAGAGGCTTCTCTTCCTCATGGTCTGTAGAAGGAGAATACATCAAGTGCTACAGCAGCCAGTGAAGTAAGGAAACAGTGATGACAATCCTGTGAGACTAGATTCTCACTGTCCCCATGTTGAAAGGGCATGGACTTGCATTGTCCCCTTCCTCACACCAATCATGGTGTCCCCACAAACCTTTGTTTCCATCACTGTCCCTGTGTCTTGTATTGTTTGTCTGTTTGCATTTGCTTCCTCACCTACCCAACTTACCTGACTGAGAAATATCAACGTCCCTTCTCAGCATTCCTCTCTTACTAGTCTAAAAAAATGGGCAAATGTCCCATAAAAAAATATTGTCCCATACATAGCTCTTCATTTTGCATATGTGTCTTCTTGACATATTTAATTTGGTCCAAGTGGCTATAGAACATGATTGCATTATTGTCACCCCTTTTTGTGGAGGTGACAGTCCTAATTCAGTTGATATTCTGTACATATTTTCATTTCACACTGTTGAGGAAATGGATAGCTATGGTTATTTCCTACCTCCCTCCTGCCCATTCCTATATTGTTTTGCCTTTGTTCTTCCCCCTGCTTGCCCCCCTCATTGAACAACTTTCTTATCTACGCCATTTTAACACACCTGCAATCTGGCCAAAAAATAGAATCACACACAACACATAAGTAACAAAAAATAAATAAATAAATAATAGAGCTTTTCACTTTTTGGCCTCTATGTTTGCATGGAGTTTAACATCATGCACTAGTGCCAAGTGATGGTGAATGGCTCTTCTGTGTTGCAGTTACCTCCACGCAATACCACTTAAATGCACTGCCCTACATCAACACACATTAAGCACATGGTGAATGTGGTGTAAAGTATAATTTCATTGCATTATCATTACTTATGTAAAAGTATTGCATATACCTGGATTTGAACCCTATATCACCTGGGCTCAAAAAGAAATGCATCACTGCATTTATACCTCCTTCCACAGAGTCAGCTAAGCAGCATGTGTGTTTAATACCATTAGTACTGAGACCACTCAGAATGTCGAGGCTCAAGTTTGTGCACTGCTTAACTACATGCAAACAGGGAAAATGGTAGAAATGTGTTTCTTGCATGTGCAAACACTTTGCCAACCATCACGCAAACCCACTGCTTGGTAGTGTGCTATGCAAAGTGGACAATGGCATGTATTACTTCTGTTTACTGTCCATTTAGTGTTCATGCCATAAAACTACAGGTTGAAATGCAAACAAAATGATGGCACTGTCTAAGAAAAGGACACATATTTACAATTCAGACATCTGTTACCTCCCCTATGCACTGCAACCTCTTAGTATTGGCTCATAAATATGTCACCTACACTACATAAATAAAAAACAAATGTTATCTTATATACCATGCACATCTTAAGAAAGACAATACGCATTCAGATTTTCCAATAATTGTAGTAATGTGGACAGCTGTTTGCCAATAGTTTGTAAACCTACCTGTGATGACCGTGCCCTGGTCCAGCAATCAAGGAGCCTCAATCCTCACCACTAACACCAGGGAGGTCATATCCTACAAGAGAGGAAAGGATAACTAATATACACAGTAAAGTACAATTTCCCTTAACTGCACATAGAGATCACAGTCAGTCTGGGGCTGGTTGCTCCCTTGCTCACCAGGTCCCCAATAAGACTCCCCACTGGCACAGCTACAGGGTCCAGGTCTCAGCCTAGCTGGGCAAGCTAAAACCTCCAGTATCCTTTTGGTCCAACCAGTGCTTCGTGTCCCTGCCCAAGTAACTGACACAACATACACACACTTTGAGATAAGTATTATACAACTTCACAGACACTCCTGGGAAAGGCTAACACAGATTCTCCAGCTGTGCCCCTTTACCCAGACCATATGGTAGTAATCCCTGCCACCACCCAGCTAATAATATCAGCTACTAAAATGTCCTTAAAAGAGTTTCCAATTATTACTGTGAAATATTATTATCCAATGATAATGTGACTATTCAGTCTAGGCTTATTGGAAGGGCTTAGACAGTAAACTCTATAAATATATAATATACTCTAAAGCATAATTTATCTCTACATAAACCAGCCACAGGTAGAAGGTTTTAAAAAATATTTAATAATAAATAATTAAAACACAAGACAAAACTACTACACCACAGAGATACCTAAGAGTTCAGAGATCACAAAGGAACCTAAAATAATACAGTATGACAGGTCTGATTTCAAAGGAAAATACCTAATTAATCTTTACTAGCTTTAACTATTCCTACAAGAAATCACAGTGCTAGAAACTTACATGTGAGATTAGGCAGAGTGCTGAGTTAGATATCCAAGGTCAAAATGCTCCCTGGTCTCTTGTGAGAAATAGTATTTAAACATTACTAACAAACATGTTTGCTGGGTCCCTCCCAAATTACACCATGTTGACACTTAGGTTTTCCCAGGCAAATAAACTGCATTATTTAGCAATCTAGCACCTGCTCAGAAACTTACAACAATAGAAGACATTTCACTTGTATATTCTAACAGAAAGCATAGCAGTAAAGCACCATCCACATGTAAATTCTGGTCATAAACTTTAGCCTTAAAACAATGGGTATGAAACTTTCATCCAGATGCACTGGAGCCGAATTCTAACATGAAAGAATCACAACATGCTTCACTGGGCCAGTAGAGTGCAATGTTGTCACATATTATGCAGTTCCACATTTCACAGTATTCTTTTACAGTCAAAAAAACATGCCTGTATTTTACATTTATTTACAAATGCCAGAATTATAGATCAAATTCTAATTGACTAGGCAGGCAGCCTTCACCCATCTCTTCCCAATCATCACATCTCTTCCCCCCCAGGGAACTCAAGCAAATTTTTCAAGTGCCCCTTGAGAAACATTGCTTGAGTGTGTCAGGTCTATCTGGGTGTACCTCACCCCATACACTGTCTTCAGAGCCCATCTGCATTGGCATTGCTACTCCCACTGCGGTGCTGCACTGACATATCGTATGCTTGTAACCCCAGATTCCATCTTAGCAACTTGGCATTTTGCTGACTGGCTCTGTTTAACCATATTAGAGGGGGTGATCTGTCATCACAGTGAATTTTCTTCCATACAGATAAGGCTGAAGTTTTTGTAGTGCCCACACTATGGCTAGGCATTCTTTTTCTACTGCTGCATTGCATTCCTCCCTGGGTTGGAGCCTATGACTGAGATAAACCACTGGGTGCTCTTCTTCCTCTGAAGAATTCTGGCTAAGTACAGCCCCCACCCCATAGTTTGAAGCACCCACCTGCACAGCAACTTCTTTGCTATAGTCTGGAACTGGCTAACACAGGGGGTCCTCCCAAAGCTTCCTTAAGCTTCTGAAATGCCTGCTCGCATGCTGGGGTCCACACTACCTTATCTGGCCTGTTCTTCCTTGTCAGATCTGTGAGGGGAGCAGTTATGGTACTATATTTGAGAACAAACTCTCTGTAGTGCGTTGCTGTCCCCAAGAATGCCCTCACCTGCTTTTTGGTAACAGGTGCAGGCCATGTTTGAATAGCTTCCACTTTTTCAGGTTTTGGCCTTATCTTACCACTCCCCACTCTATGTCCTAGGTAGGAGACCTCTGCCATACCCACCTGACATTTGCTCAGCTTAATGGTCAACCCTGCCCTCTATAGTCTGCCCAGCACCTCCCTGACATGCCGAAGGTGCTCTTGCCAGGAATGGCTGTAGATAGCAATATCATCCATGTAAGCAAGGGCAAACACTCCTGCTCCTGTAAGATATGATCTAGCAGCCTCTGGAAAGTTGTGGGTGCATTCCTCATCCCAAAGGGCATCTTTGTGAACTCATACAAGCCAAAAGGAGTCACAAAGGCTGACTTCTCTCTAGCACTGGGAGTCAAGGACCCCTGCCAGTAACCCTTGGTAAGATCAATGGTTGTAAGATACTTAGCCCCACCCAGCTGCTCTAGGGCCTCATCTGTCCTAGGCATGGGGTAAGCATCCGATTCTGTGTGACTATTTAATTTCCTGTAATCCACACAGTGCTGCCATCCTTCTTTGGCACCAACTCCACTGGTGAGGCCCAAGGACTGTTGGACTCTTGAATCACCCCTAGTTGCAACATCTCCTATGCCCCTTCCCTCAGAGTCTGTTTGACACTCTCAGGAACCCTATAAGGGGCCTGCCTGATAGGCCTTTGGGGTCCTCTATATAACTGGTGCTGCACCAGGTGGGTGCTCCCTGGTTTCCCAGTGAACATGCCCCCAAACTCTTGCAACACTGCTCGGATTTCCCAAACCTGGATAGAAGATAGCTGCTGGGACATTGCTACCCCTTCCACCGAGGTGTCAGCCCGAGCCTCACTGAGTAGATCAGTCACAAGATCTCCCTGAGACTCCTCCTGCAATCCACTGCAAATGTTTAGCACAGGGGCTTCCCTGTCATGGTAAGGTTTCATCATGTTAACATGGTACAATTTGTGTCCCTGCCATCTGCCTAGCACTTCCACCATGTAGTTAACATCACATACCTTTCTTACCACCTTGTAGGGTCCCTCCCAAGCTGCTTGCAACTTGTTGTGTCTGACAGGAATGAGAACCATCACCTGCTGCCCTACAGCATACTCTCCAGCATGAGCATTCCTGTCATACCACACATTTTTCTGTTGTTGGGCTTCTGCCAGGTTCTCCCAGGCCAGGCCCATGAGCTCCCTGAGCCTTGTCCTGAGGTTCAGGACATATGCCACAACAGACTCCTTGTGAGACTCACACTCACCTTCCCACTCATCTCAAATAAAATCTAGAGGTCCCCTCACCCTATGCCCATACAGCAACTCAAAGGGTGAAAAACTTATGGATTCCTGGGGAACCTCTATGTAAGCAAACAATAGATGAGGCAAATATTTGTCCCACTCCCTCTTAAACTGATCTGCAAATGCCCGTGGCATAGACTTGATTGTAGAGTTTACCCTCTCAACAAGACCTTTAGTCTGGGGATGGTAGGGGCTGGTCTTCATGTGCTTCACCCCACAGGACTTCCACAGACAAGCCAGTAGGTCTGACATAAAATTAGCACCTCTGTCAGATGGTATTTCCTTTGGGAAACCTGCTGAAAATCTCTAGCAAAGCATTTGCCACCTTCTCAGCCTCAATGAAGGACAAAGTCACTGCCTCAGGTATCGTGTAGCATAATCTACAATCACTAGGATATACTTTTTACCTGTGGAACTTGGGGTACTCAGAGGACCCAAAATATCCACAGCTACCATCTGAAATGGCTCCTCAATCACAGGCAAAGGCATCAAAGGAGCTCTCACCTTGTCTCCTGCCTTGCCTACCTTTTGGCACTGCTCAAAGGTCCTGCAGTACCCTGTTACATCTCTGGAAATTCCAGGCCAATAGAAGTTTTGCATAATACGCCTCTTTGTTTGGTTTATGCCCATATGATCTGCAAAGGGAATATCATGGGCTATGGCTAGAAGTGCCAGACTGTAAGCCCTAGGCACTACCAACTGCTGTACTCTCTTACCTTCTAGCCCTGCCTCAGGGGTCCACTCTCTGTATAGTAACCCTTTGTCCCAGTATACAGATTCCCCCTTCCCTTGAGGATCAGTTGCCTTCCTAGCTACCTGCCTCAAGCCTTGCAATGTAGGTTCTGAGAGCTGAGCCTGTCTCAAGTCTCTCCTTGTAACCCTTCCCAGTTCCCCTTCCACAGGAAGTCTGGCATCCTTTGACAGCAGTGCCTCACTGTCAGCCTGGGTACTATTACTCATCTCTACCTGTGCAGTTACCCTGTCCAAGGGAACATCAGTACCCAGAAGCAGCTGTGGCTCAAATTCAGTCTCACTGCTAGAATGCAGCTCACTCCCTGAAGTAACCACCTCAGCAGTCCTGGCTGCAAGTATGTAGTCTGTTTGAGTCTCCCCCAGGCTACCAGAGCTACATGCTTGTCTCCTAGCCTTACTGCATGTAACTGCATAAGTACATAATACTGCCTCATCCAAATCCTTCCCTCTCAGGACATCTGCAGGATGGTAGTTCCATACCCCTGTTGTCTCAAGACAACCCACTGTTGGCATTTTGTCTTTCACACTTACTGGCTCCCTCACTTTTGGTTCTCCACCTTGCCTCCATGGACATCTGTATGCCACATGGCCCCACTGGTTGCATTCAAAACATTTAACCCTACATCCTGGACATGTACCTGGACTAGTGGCTTCCCCTGCTACTGGCGGTTTCTGTTGGGGCAGTCTGTGCTGCCCATCATGGGTTCCTTTAGACCCATGAACAGTACTGGGGGTCCCCTTCCGGTGCAGGGCTGCCCTGCTGGCCAGGTAAAGGTCTCCCTTCTTCCCCAACTCCTCTGAAGTAGCACATTGTCTATCAGCTAACCAGATCCTCATGTCCTCAGGCAAAGTGCTAAGGGCTTGTTCCCTTACCAAACATTCTGCCAGCCATTCAAAAGTGGTGACCTGACATCCACTCACCCAGGTATGAAAATAAGTGCTCAGTTCAGCAACATATTCACATACATTTTCATCTGCCTTGCATCTATGCTCACAAAACTTTTTCCTATACATTTCAGGTGTTATCTTAAAACATTCTAATAAATGTCTTTTTAGAGCAGTATAATCAAAACAGTCAGTGGCATGCATTTTTAGTAAAGAAGTTACAGCTTTACCATGGATTAAGGGGGTCAGAAACTGGACCCAGAGCCTTTGGTCAACTTCATACTGTTTATATACTTGCTCAAACATATGAATGAAGCTATCAAAATTATCCCCCACTTTAATCTGTGGAAGAAATTTACTGACCTTCTGTACTTCTGGGGTCCAGTTATTCCCTTCCCCATTACCTCCATGACTCTGGTGAAGAGTCAGCATTTCCCCTCTCATGCCTCCTCTACCATTTATTTTCCTCAGCTTGTAGACTCATTTTCTCAGCTGCTTTTAGTTCCATACACCTGGCCTCCAACTCAAGTCTCTTTAGCTCCAGCTGGATTTTTAAGTCCACTGCAGAAAGGTTGAGCTGTCCATTCTCCGAGGATATTGCATCTCTACTGTCAGTGTGATTGTCCTCCAAGCTGCTGTTTTCTTATGCAGCAGTAACCAAGGCTGCAATCAGGTCTGCTTTAGTCAGGTTTCCATGCACCAGTCCCCTAGCCTGGCACATCTCCGCCAGCTGGCTCCTTGTCAGCTTTCCATACTCTTCTGCTGACCCTGACTAACACTTAAGCTAACAAAATAAATAAAACAATTTGATCTGAACTCTGAGTATACATTGTGTGGCTGTTTTAGAGTACAAAACACTTTTAAAGATCACTGTACATAAGCTACAGGAATTCGCTCTACCCACACCACTACAAGCCAATTAGTATGTGAAGTAGATCCTACCTCTGCCAAAGACTTGTGACGACCATGCCCTGGCCTAGAAATTAAGGATCCTCAATCCTCACCACTAACACCAGGGAGGTCATCTCCTACAAGAGAGGAAAGGATAACTAGTACACACTGTAAAGTACAAGTTCCCTTAAGTGCACACAGAGATCACAGTCAGTCTGTGGCTGGTTGCTCCCTTGCTCACCAGGTCCCCAATAAGGCTCCCCACTGGCACAGCTATATGGTCCAGGTCTCAGCTTAGCTGGGCAAGCTAAAACCCCCAGTTCCCTCTCTGTCCAACCAGTGCTTCGTGTCCCTGCCCAAGTAGCTGACACAACACAGACACTTTGAGATAAGTATTTATACAACTTCACAGACACTCCTGGGAAAGGCTGACACAGATTCCCCAGCTGTGCCCCTTTACCCAGACCAAACTGTAATAATCCCTGCCACCACCCAGCTAATAATATCAGCTACTAAAAGGCTCTTAAAAGGATGTCCAATTATTACTGTACAATATTATTATCCAATGGTAATGTGACTATTCAATCTAGGCTTATTGGGAGGGCTTAGACAGTAAACTATATAAATATATAATGTACTCTAAAGCATAATGTATCTCTACATAAACCAGCCACAGGTAGAAGGTTTTAAAAATATTTAATAATTAAAACACAAGAAAAAAAACACTACGCCACAGAGATATCTAAGAGTTCAGAGATCACACAGAAACTTAAAATAATACAGTAGGACAGGTCTGATTTCAAAGAAAAATACCTAATTGATATTTACTAGCTTTAACTGTTCCTACAAGAAATCACAGTGCTAAAAACATACATGTGAGCTTAGGCAGAGTGCTGAGTTAGATATCCAAGATCAAAATGCTCCCTGGTCTCTAGTGAGAAATAGTATTTAAACATTACTAACAAACATGCTAGCTGGATCCCAAATTACATCATGTTGACACTTAGGTTTTCCCAGGCAAATAAACTGCATTATTTAGCAATCTAGCACCTGCTCAGAAACTTACAACAATAGAAGACATTTCACATGTATATTCTAACAGAAACCATAGCAGTAAAGCACCATCCACATGTAAATTCTGGTCATAAACTTTAGCCTTAAAACAATGGGTATGAAATTTTCATCCAGATGCACTGGAGCAGAATTCTAACATAAAAGGGTCACAACATGCTTCACTGGGCCAGTAGAGTGCAATGTTGTCACATATTTTGCAGTTCCACATTTCACAGTATTCTTTTACAGTCAAGAAAACATGCTTGTATTTTACATTTATTTTGAAATGCCAGAATTATAGATTAAATTCTATTTGACTAGGCAGGCAGCCTTCACCCTTCTCTCCCCAATCGTCACACTACCTCTTAAAGTATACCTGCATATTTGAAACCCTACCACCAATTACTACACATTGCGCACTCATCAGTCTGGTAAAATGCAGGACTTTAATATCTTGACAATTGTACATGGCCTAGCTATCCATTCTTGCAGGCCTCCCTCCATCTTTCCTCCATAATCCTTATCTGATCTAATCCACTATAAGTTATCCTGCAGTATTGTAAAAGTCAGACTTGTGTTGTGGTACTTGTTTAAAGTACTGAGTTCTGTAGCCTGTGCATTTAGGTAGGGGTTCTACTTTCACTGTATTCAACTGGGAGAGGTGTGTGTGTGTGTGTGTGTGTGTGTGTGTGTGTGTGTGTGTGTGTGTGTGTGTGTGTGTGTCTGTGTAGTCAGAGAAGCATAAGTGTTTATCCTACAGTTATCACTCCAATTCTATGGTTTGCCAATATTTTGACACTTGTCCATGCCTACATATCCATTTCATGCAGGTCTTCCAAGATCTTTTTTCCAACATCCACTGCTGATGTCATCCACTATAAGTGTCCTGCAGCCTTGTAAACATCAGACTTGTGCCATGGCACTTGCATAAAATACAGAGTGTTGTAGTCTGTGTACTTAGGTATGGGTTCTGTTCTCACTGCAGTCAACTGGGGTGTATGTGTTTGTGCACTTGCTTAACATTGGAGAGAACATTTTGCATGAGCATGTGGGACACTGCTATTACCATTTTTCCTCAAAAGACACTGCTGATGTTATTACCTATAAGCTGTTGTCTGACACCCTCCAAGTCAGACTTGAGCTGTGGCACTTGCCTTAAATAGACTTCTGTAACCTGTGTGCATAGCTATATAGTGGTTCTGTTCTCACTGTAGTCAACTGAGAGGTTTGTGTGTATGTGTGTGTGTGTTTGTGTACTTACTTGACATTAGAGAAAGCATTTTACACCAGCATGTGGGACACTGCAATTGCCATCTTCCTCTGACCGGACTCTGCTGATGTCATCAGCTGTTGCTAATTTGTGGATGTGCAGTATTCCCATTAGTGCAGGGTCAGAGACTGACCTGCAGGCCAGGCACAATCACCTCATCCTGTACAATACAGGTTATAGTTACAGGGCTTTCTGTCTATCCACATACATCATGGCCTGGCATGGTTTGTAGGCACTCTATTTTCTTGGTGAGAAACCCCTGTGGTATCTGGTGAGGTACATGCAAAAGGGAGCATTATACTCTATTAGTGTCTGATGAGGTTTGAGTAAAGTGCTGTTATATCTTCCTCTAATCTGGATAAGATGACCTAACTTACGAGGTGCATGACATAGCCTTTCTATACCACTGTGGACACCTGGTGGTCATATTTCAGATTGCATTATACATGTGTTCCCAGGTCTTGCAGCACTAGGTTTCAACACAGGGGGTGCTTTGTCAATGATGTAATTAATGAGGAATTCCACTTTACAGAAGGCCAAAATAATGACACATTTTTGCATTTATTTGTAGACCGTGTGGCTTTGGCACCAATCATTTGTCTGTGTTAGCCTCTCCTGTAGTATGTTATAATCATTGGTGGACTCAGTGATTGCACCCAATATGCAAGAATCAGCAGTCATATACTTTAGCCTGGATTGTCAAGAAATTGATTCCAAACAGTAAAGAGCCCAGCACAGATCATTGGAGCACACATATTGATTCACCAACTTTTACAGTATGTGTTCTCTCAGTGAGCCAATTGGTTAACCATCTAGTTACATAAGCATTAATCCCCAGCTGGGAGAGTTTCTCAATGACACCTGAGTGGGGAATTGTGCCCAAACCCTAGGCCAGATCAAGATTGGCAGTATGCATCCAGGCCTACCACACAGAATCAATTGGCTGTGACAACATCACAGATCAGCTATCGCGTGAGTTGGAATATACACCTACCTGACACGGTTGGATACAGACTTCAACAAACCCTGCAGATGGACTATGTTCCCACAGAAGGGTGTACATCAACATGCATCCATCTGAGTTGGGAGTAGATGCCATGAAACTGTGCTTGTTTATTTTTAAATGCGGTGCATGGCATGAATATGTAATCACCACTGTTACTCGCTGCACAAATACACAAACTCCATGTAGGCTTTGCCTAAAACCTACACTGAGTTTATTGAATCCTACTGCAGATTTAGATACCTGTTGCCGAGTGTCATGATGTTGCAGTTGCTGACATTAAAGGTGAGGTCATTACTACTGTACCAGGTTGTCCCCACTCTGGGCCAGTAATCAAGGAGGATGAATCCTCACTACAGACACTGGAGAGAGACATTCACATGGAACAAAAATGTATCCACCCAGTATTTCCAGATGCAGACCTGTCTGCATCAAACATGGTTTCCCTTAAGAGCACACAGGGAACACAGTCATTCTGGGGTCTGAATTTCTCTGTCTCCCTCCAGATCCCCAGTAAGACTCCACACTGATACAGCTATAAGGTTGAGACCTCAGCCGAGTAACCAGTCCAAGTCCTCCAGCACCCTCTCTGTGCAAACAGTGCTTCATGTCCCTGCTCCAAGTAACTGACACACACACACACACACACACACACACACACACACACACACACACACACACACACACACACACACACACACACACACACACACACACACACACACACACACACACACACACACACACACACACACACACACACACACACACACACATATACACACACACCTGGGAAAGGCTGGCAGAGATTTACTAGCTTTGCCTCATTCTGCCCAGATTATAAGGTAGTTAACCTGCCACCAAACTCCCCAAAGCCAACTACTCTAAGGATCTTGTAAGGGTATCCAATCATACTGAAGGAAATTAATATCAATACAAATGGCAATGTTGACCAAACAGCCAGGCTTTCAGTAGTGGCCACAGTGTCACCAATAGATATAAGTACTCTGAAATGTTAAATTATTTTGTAAAGGACCAGCCGCAATGAAAATTTTAAATATACTTAATAATAAATAATAAACGAACATGAAAATACAAAATATTTATTTACAGTAAACAGAGTTTCAACCACAGGAAATATTAAAATAATACATATAAATAGATTTATACAGATACAGAAAAAACAGTACTTAACTAATCTTACTATATTTTCCTGGCTAATCTAAAGAGTTACTATTCCCTAGTTCACTTACTAGAGCAATGCAAGATGAAGTCTGTGAGGGATCCTTCTGTGAAGGCTGCCAGCCCAATTAGCTGGAATTTTGTAAATAATTCTATGTTATTTGTGAATAGTAATATGATTTGTATGCTTGTCTTACAAATGTAAGAAAACTATACGTTATGTGCTGACCTACAAGAATGTAACCACAGTGTACCCTACTGGAAAAGAACAGAGTAAACTTGCAAACACTAAGAAAATAAGTGAATTGTTTACGATGGTGTTTATCCCAGCTAGGAGACAGAATGTCTGCAACTAGAAATTCTTTCTATTATCTGGAAACAGAAATAATTACAGGTTTCAAAGGTAAAAGTGTGTAACTGTTTTATGACTTCCACTTCCAGGCAATCTTCTAAGAGATAAATATTTTTGACACAGAGATACTACATTTCTATTCTCTGTTAGCATGGGAACTGAAGGCAGAGTTCAACGAATGATGTAATCTGACATAACCCAGCAGAAATGTTTTATAGTAGTTTAAGAACTATCTCAGAGAGTGAGTCTGTGTATTTTGTATTTGTCTTTGAACCTGAAAACATCCTCTCATCAGCACTTCTCAACTGTATTTGCCTGGCTCTGTATGTAGGTTATTTAGGTACAGTGACTTCTTTTAGATATAGATAGGAATACATTAAATATTAGTTTAGATGTTTTATGTATTTTTTTGAGACTGGCCTGCAATGTTGTTTGAAAGGATTTCCTGTGATTCTGAACTCTGTTGTCACTAGGTTGAGTTATTGAGTATTGTCTTGTTCTTTTATTATTTATTATTAAATATATTTAACCCTTTTAATTGTGGCTGGTTTGTTTAGAGATATTTAAACTCTTAGGGTACTTGCATATGTATTTGGTGACACTGTGCAGGCCACTCTTAAATAGCCTTGCAGTTGGTCACACTTATTTGATAATAGTAACATTACACAGTAGAATTGGTCACCCTTTGGGAAGGGCATTATAGTAGCTGATACGTAATGTGGTTGATAGCAGTGATTGCTACCTTATAGTCTGGGCAGAAAGAGGCATAGCTAGTAAATCTGTGCCGCTCTTCCCCAGGAGTGTCTGTGTATTTGTATTTAAATCAAACCTCAAACTGTGTGCATGTCAGCTACTTGGGCAGGGACGTGACTAACAAATCATGCTTCTTACAGACATTCCCCCGGATTCACAAAACCTCCGTGTAAGACTTAATATGTCTTACTCGGAGGCTGCAGTTGAGCGGTATGACATCAGCATGCCATGAATATTCATGAGGGCGCGCTGACTCATCTGTAACTCTTACACAGACTGAGTAGGCAAGCAGGGGGCTTGTCCGACTGCCGAGCAGTCTAAAAGTCCATGCCCTTGCAAGGTTTTAAAAAGCATAATGTCAACAGACAAGAGCGAGTTCGCTCAAATGTACTTGCACCCAACACCTCACTCCCTGACACTGCAAACCCCATCACAGTTATAAAACGTAAAATATTAATTTTAATTTTTTTTAAATCCACGATATAGCTGCCCGTATTTGCGCTTGTTTGCATGGGTGTGCCCATTGCTTAACCACAGTTAGCAATTGTGACATTGAAGAGCATATAAGAACTACTTATGCAAATGAATCCAAATACAATAGTGTAATGATAGAGTGTATGCACAAAGAGAAGGCATTCACGGTTCGAGTCCCACCACTCCCCTTCTTATTTATGTTTTAAATCAGTATTTGAAATAATACCAGACATATATGATTAAAATTTTATTAAAAACAGTGACATGGCCAATGTATCAGTGAACAAAATATATATTCTTAAAGGACCCAGATATATAATAGCCTGCTGTTAAGCAACATTTTACACAGCTAAACACAGGTGCCCATAGTTTAATAGCACTTTACCCATCTAAACAGAGGTGCCCATAGTTTAATAGCGCTTTACCCAGCTAAACAGAGGTGCCCATAGTTTAATAGCGCTTTACCCAGCTAAACAGAGTTGCCCATAGTTTAATAGCACTTCACCCAGCTAAACAGAGTTGCCCATAGTGTAATAGCGCTTTACCCAGCGCAATAGAGTTGGCCAAAGTTTAAAAGCACTTTACCCAGTGCAATGTGTTTGCGCGGACGTGCACGCCACGCCATCCAGGGCACCGGGGAGCAATGTAGAGCTAAGTTGCTTAAATGCAGCCACACCCCCTAGCCTGTCTAGACAGTATTAAAATAAAAGAATGACAAGGTTAGAACCCAGGACCCTTTGCATCATAATCAAAGTACAGAACCACTAAGCCATGACAACAGAGGGGAAGCAGCCGCTATTAACATTCATAAACTTAAGAATGGTAGTTTAACCATTACTAAGCAGGTCTGCAGTCAGCCGAGAATTTTACAAAATGGCCAATCACAGAAAAGTGTGGGAAATGCAGCATATTTAAGCCCCATAGGCGGGAATACTCGCCATAACTGATTGTAGCTCACATTTGCAGTCAGAATGGCAGGTGCAGGAGAGGGTTTACACTTCCGAGTGCAATGTTGGAGCATCGAGGAGTCCAAATATATGGTTTGGCTCCTTGTCCACCGTCACGAGACAAGACTCCTGCAGGGCCAGTTCCAAGGGATGGAGTACAAGGCAGAAGTTTGGAACCAGTTAGCTTGTGACCTCACCAGTGCCACAGGCGTTCCTCGGACTGGTGAGCAGGTCCGTCACCACCATGCAAACCTGAAGAGACAAAAGGAGTACCGCCTGAACCAGTGGATACAGGAGGCCCGTAGGATGCAGAGTGCCCCACAACTGAGTATGTAGCCATGGAATGCAGTATGTAAGAATTGATAATGGAGTATGTATAACAGATAGGTATGTCTCAATATCCCTTCATTTACTTTACAGCTGCAGGTGACCGTGCTGCGAATGTAGTAACCCATTAAGAAATGCAACATATGTCTGGAATAATATCCCTGCAGGTGCTGTCATATAACATAAGTGAGTGAGCCTGAAAAAAGATTGTTCTAACCTATTAATAAAGGTATAATATGTCTTGAACATGTCAGCCATAAACACCGTTAAAACAAATAAAGGAGTAGGCCTGTGGAAAAGTGTGCAATGTCATTAATAAAGGTCTAAAACCCAGAGTGTGTCTGTGTCACAGAGTCTGAAATGTTGTTGTACCCTTGCATTGTACAAACAGTACTGTTTGAAAATGTGCTGGCAACCCAGAGTTATGCAGTCCCATATAAATTGGGTGATGGAAGTGCTAGTAGCTGTGAAACATATATACTGTCCACAATAGTCAGTTACTGGCTGGCATGAATAAGTAAACCTGGCACACGTGCAGCATGTAATTATTCACCAGAAATGTGAGTGTGTGTCAAGAAATACAGGGTTCTGTACAAATCGAAGTGAAAATGTCATGTGAAAACATCCCAGATATGTAGATAAAGAAATATAAATGCAAATAAGAAATATGTAGCAGTAACATCTGCATCCTGGACAGTTAGTATGTCAGATATAGGTCAGTCATATATTGAACTAGCCAAACCCATGACACAACCTAATGTATGGTGGCAAGTGTAATAATACAGGTAGGGGATATACACTTGCAGTCACTGGGAATGTAGTGTAGACTAAAAGGTCATTATAAGATGTTAACTGAGTTTTTTTCTACACCCTATCGTATGTGCATAAACCATGCAATTCCACACCTCAATGGGTATGTGTAACCTTAAATATTTGTTGGGACATATATCCTATTGTTTTATAAATATTTGCATTGATGGTGATGCATGTGCCCTGTTCAAACACCATGTTCATGGTGGCCTGTTGCTACCAAACATCCCTGCATGCTGTTGGAATAGCCACTGTTGTTCAATATATGCATGTGTTATGCTTGCTGTTCAACTGTTGCAACCTTGGTGTGTTGAGTTAATGGGAATATTACTGCATGCTGTTACAACTAATCTGGAATGCTGTTGTTTATGTTATAATTAAACACACCTAATCACAGAACGTAAGGGAAGGCCAGTCCCAGTGGACCCACCTGTCCCTCCTCAGTTGGCGAGTGCACCTGGCCCCAGCAGCTCCGGTGCCCAGCCCGAGCTCCCCTCCTCCACTGGTCCTGTGCCACCTTGGGGTGGAAGCACTGCAGGGGATGGGGCTCATCCCCCCATGCAAGTGTGGGCAGAGAAGGGCCACCTGTCACCCTTCGAATGGTCCGGGCTGTGGTGCGTAGGGAGATCCAGCGTTCAGTTGCTGATCCCCTATGCCAGCTTGAAACGAGAGTGGCCCATCTCTCGGGTGAGCCTGCCCATCCTACTCAGCCCTCAGCACAGCCACCCTCAGGGCTGTGAAGGTGCAGTGGTGACTGCCCATGGGTGGGGATCTCAGTTCCACTGTTACCATCTGTGGGCTCATGGGCTTGCTATTTCCAAACAACCTTCCCCGTCAATTGTGTTCACCCACCCCATGTGGCAAACTCCACCCCTGTATGCGTCTTGTTTGTCTTGTCTGTTTACCTTTCCAACCTACCTCCCCAAATATACCTATATCCTCTACCTCACATTCCACTCTCACCTGAAAAAAAAAATTAAAAAAAGGGCAATCTGTTCCCACAAAAAAAAGACGCCCCATACATAGCTGCCCAATTTGCACACATGTCCATTGGACATGTAAACTGATAATTCTAATTGGCAGTACAACATATTTTGTTGTCCTCACCCCTCTCTCAGGGGTGGAAGGTTTCAAATTTCACACCAAATTTCATACATATGCACAGTTGTTGCTGGTAAAGAAATGGGCAGCTATGGACCTTCCCTACACCCATCCTGCACATCCTGAGTTGGTTTCCTACTGTCTTTCCCTCTTTGTGCCCCCTTTTTACCACTTTCCTATCTCCCCATTTTCTTTTCTTTAAAAGAAATTAGCACGGGGGTTAGCGGGAGTAAGCAATTTTAAGCAGTAGTTAGTGGGGGTGCGCGTGTGTGACCTTGTGTGAGGTTAGCTAAGCATTGCTAAGCGTCACGCAAACCCACTTACAACTGCTTAAAAGTGCCTTAGTCATTCTGTGAGACAAGGCTCTTGTAGTTCTCAGCTGCAAAATAAAATACCATTGTCAGTCAAGAACCCGGGACCTTGGACTCACCAGTCTGCATGAAGTACCACTACACCACAGTAGATATACAATAACTTAGTGCTTAAAGCAATATATCATGCATTACCATGAGTGAATGTAAAGGGAAAATAGGAATGATATAACACAAATCTTGTTCTGTGGACCTTAACCAGCAGGTGTTGTTGAATTGCATGACATGAATGTGAAAAGAGAATCAGCCAAGCTAGTAGGGAATAAGGTTACAGTAGCAGCTTACAAACCCCACACAGTATCAGAGCAGGATAAACACTGGCATATTTGCATAGGTCACAGGCCAGACCTCCCAACAGTGACTGCTCTACAGTGATGACCCTGATTTGTAAACAAATGTTAGCTGTGCCCCTCTGACTCCCTGTGAAATGTACTAACAGTAGGCAGAAAGGTGTTGAATCTCACTTAATGACAAATGTCAATAAGTGAGTGTAGACACCACTAGCACGTCAGAAAAGGTGTAGTAATAGTTATGCTCTGAATCCCCCAAAGTCTGAACTGCAAAATGTCTGAACTATATCACAGGTGTATCCCAGTTATATGTACCTTTCCCTGCGGCTGTTCAAATATATATGTGAGAGTATCTGAGGCCTGGAAGAGTCAGAAACACACAGGCATATCAGCTTGTCTGCTGATACACACTCTGCAAATAGCTGTAGAATGAATCTCACAAGCATGCCCTTATGTAGAAGTACAACACAGAAATATCAAAGGATGTAGCCATGTACTGCTAGCAACCACCTGTGACAATGTCATTGTTCAGGTGCTGAAAAGACTGCTGTGGTGCACAGTCAAAGAATACTAGGCTGACTTCTGTCTACCATCTGGATATGTCCACAGGTGGGAGCTACTCAGACAGACTACAAGCCATCATAGACTTACAGGTACACAGCAACTCTGCATGTTCAGTAAGATAAACAACACACAATAATAAATAATGCACTCTGCAGTTCTGCACCCCTACCCAAAGGTACTATATACCCGTGTAGTCATGCACAACCAAGGGTGTAGGTAGGCATACACAGTACAGAAATATGTCCAGTTGTCCTGAGCAGACTGTGATAATGTCAACACAAACAAACCACAAACTGTTCAGAAGTGAGTAACGTACTAATGACAGTATAGCAGTTCACAAACAGTGCATGTGCCTGATATTCATAATTGGTAGTACAACATACTTAGTTGTCCTCACCCCTCTCTCAGGTGTGGAAGGTTTCAAATATCCCACCTAATGTATTGCATATGCACAGCTGTTGCTGGTAAAGAAATGGGCAGCTATGGACCTTCTCCACACCCATCATGTACATCCCAAGCTGGTTTCCCTACTGTCTTCCCCTCTTTGTGCACCCTTTATCACCACATTCCTACCTCCTCATTTACTTTTCTGTCAAAGAAATGAGCGCGGGGGTTAGCGGGAGTGAGCACTTGTAAACAGTAGTAAGCGTGTTTGCACCAGTGTGCGCATGCGTGTGCTTAGCTTAGCATTGTTAAGATATGATAAGCTACGCCAAGCTTAGATTAGTATTGATAACATAAAATAAGCTAAGCTAAGCTTAGCTTAGCATCGCTAAGCATCACGCAAACCCGCACAAACCTGCTTACAACTGCATAAAAGTGCTGTAGTCACTCTGTATGAGAAGGCCCTTGTACTGCTCAGCAGCAAAATAAAATACCCTTGTCAGTTTCAAACCCCACACCTTGGACTCACCAGTCTGCATGATGTACCACTAAGCCACAACAGATATACAATAACTTGGTGCTGAAAGAAATATAACATGCATTACAAGGAGTGAATGTAAAGGGTAAATAGGAAAGCCATAGGAATACATTGCAATAACTACTGTTGTATGCCAGTTAATTCACTAATTCCAAAAGAAAGTACATACTCCTTTGTATCCAGTGTTAGCATTAGGAGGTGTGAGTAAACTTACGCACTGAGAAGAGTGTACTGGAAGAAGCAACAGTCAGGTTGCAGTACAACATGCATTTCACTGGCTACAACCCAGGTACAGATACGAGACATATACCAACCTTCTGACTGACACAACAGTGTCCACAGCAAGCAACCATGGTCCCCACCTTGCAAAACTGAAAGGCCTATGCCTACCTAACATATCATTTTATAGCAGTGTCCTGAAATCACAGTGAGAACTGCAATTACCACAAAGCAGGCTGCATGCAATTACTAAATGGTGGGCACCAATTGGTGCAGAGGCCATCACATGCACATGTGCAGATACCTACAAAAGCAGCCTGTACTTGTTGTCCACACATGCAATAATATCATTGCAATAACTGAAGAGAGAGAGAGAGAGACAAACAGACAGAGACAGACAGACAGACAAACAAACAGAGTCAGTTGGAGACACCAAACCAAAAAAAAAAAAAAAAAAAAAAACGTCAACAGGTACAACAGACAGAGGTGAGAAATGTAAAGGTAAGGTATGTAACAGAGATGTATTTGTTGGCATCCAAATGATGTGTCTGAAGGGTACTCTACATACTGTGAACCCTCCATATGTGACAACAGTCTGTATCTATATGTATATGCAGATGTGCATAGGGCAAGGGACATACTGCAACTGTTAGTGAAGGCTGGACATATATATGTAGTTGAAGGTTGCTATGTGCACATATCTATGTAGGTTGTAGTGTGCGGCATTGAAAATAGCAAGCAGTGCAGGTATATGTCATGTGGTGGTTAAATGCTGTGGGACTGAGTTACAGCCAGTGAGGTCTGCTACAGCTATACGGCCTGAGGACAGCGAAATGCATTCTGCACAACACTGTGCAATATTAATACATAATTGTATGTCTCACAACTGTTTCATATTTGATATTCCCACCATGAAAGATTTGCAGTATTTGTGCCTATATGTGCATGTATATGTACAGCAATGGATGTTTACAAGTATATATATATATATATATATATATATATATATTTACATATATATATATATATATATATATATATATATATATATATATATATATGTATATATACATATATATATATATATATATATATATATATATATATATATATATATATATATATATATATATATATATATATATATATATATATATATACATATATGGATATATATATAGATATATAGATATGTAGATATATAGATATATACATATATAGATATATAGGTATAAACATATATACACACATATATATATATATATAGAGAGAGAGATATAGATATACAGATATATATGGATATATATGGATATATATAGATATGTATATATATATATATATATATATGTATATATATATATATATATATATATATATATATATATATATACATATACATATATGTATATACTTATATATATATATATATATATATATATATATATATATATATATATATATATATATATATATGTATATACTTATATATATATATATATATATATATATATATAGTGAGAGAGCGAGACACGGGGTCAGACGAATTGCAACAGATGCCTGGTGACCAAGGCATGGACTGAACACCAGTGTTGATACTGCAGTGCCATACCCCATTCCAAAACACTTTACCCACTAACTACCAGATAGGTGGTTGCCTGCCCAACACTGAAGGTGTCAGAAGGGGACATGGGACACAGGTGGACAGTAGCCTCCCCTTTGATATTCACAGTGCCACACTAGTCTTGTAATCTGTCTATGTGGTACGTGTCATCACAAACGTTGTGTCATGTACGGAAATATAGGTCAGTGTTCCCCTGTACTCATCACAATGCCCCATGTGGTATGTACCTCACATGACAACTACAGCAAGTGGAAAGGCCACAGACATACCTCACAAAGAGTAATACTGCCCTCAAACACATACCCTATGCAGACTGACTGACATAACCACAGCTACAGTGCGTTGCATACCAGCCACCCAGAGGTTACCTCTGCCGAGCATACAGAGGTATGTCACACCCATAGCAGTCAGACAACCACCATGTCATCACCTCACAATCCCACCGGGCTACACGGCCTAGGTCCCTAATCCCTGCCACCTCACTAAACAGCACATGCTGGAGGGATAGGCTCCTATTTTCAAATATGCCATACTCTGGAGTAAACCACCCAGCATTAACAAACAAGGCTCCTCAGTATCAGATGTCATACATACCCCTGATGATTATCTGGGGGGATAGGTAACATGCCCTGGGAATCACCTCTGTGTATCCGGTTGACAGGAGCAAGTGAAATCAAATTACATGTGTGTCAAAGGCCAGGGTAGCATATGGCTAGGCTGCTCTAGGCCCTAGGGCCAATAGCATATTACCTACCTATGACACAATGCACACACACATGTACTCAGTGCAATTCCTGCTATGTGAGGTGGAATGAGTGTAACAGTGAATATGTGCAAGGTCTGTAATGGTGTGATAGCTTAGTGTGAGGTTCTTTCTGTCATGGTCGTTTGTGTCCTAGGTGTGAGGCCAGAGAAAGATGTGTCAGTTATTGGGATGCAGACATAGTAGGATGGCATATGTTGTGACGTAGTTCCTTGTGTATGACTGTGGTGTCCCATCGTAGGCTGAAGCAATACATGTATGCTCAGTAAGTGGTACTGCTGGTGAATCCAGCTGACATTTGAACTGTTTTACTACCTGAAGCTGTAGGCCTAAACAGCACAGTATGGTGTATGTTCGCATTCCCTGGTAACACTGTCTTGTGTGTTTCTTGTAGTCTGCACAGATTACATACCTCAGACATAGGTATCTGTAAGTAGGGGCACACAGTACTGTAAGGTACACAGGAAATGCTCATCTGTGTCGGCATACATTTGTGTGTTGTATGAATGTCTGATGTGTGTGTAATGATGCCTTTACCATGTCCACAATCACATGTGTGTTGCAGGGTTTGCGTGTGTACCTAGCAACATGTATACTCTGTTACAGCAGTATGCCAGCTATATTAACAACTGTGCACATATGTTAGGTAGGGGTATGGCATCAACAACTAGGGTGGGTTACTGGTTATACTGTAACTGTACTTCACATTCATTGCAATGGATGACATATTTCTTCATGCATTAGCTTGATATGTACCCCCATGGCGAGGCTGTGCATTGGATCTCAAACAGTGTGCTGAGTACTGGTGTATACTGGTTTGTTATGTGGAGTGTGGCAGGCACTGTCAGCCAGTTGTAGGCTGAGCACTGATATGTGGTATTGAATGTGTGTATCCTCTGACAGACGAACAGATGCTATATATGGCAGTTAACTGATATCTGTACTGTATAATGTTAAGTGTGCCACATGACTTGTTAACACATATCATTTACTTGTCTTCCAGGCTTATGGCTCATCAAACAATCCCTCCTACACAGCCGCAGAGGAACAGGAAATCCGCCACAGCCTGTTTCAGCACTATACCCTGCTGTTTTCCAGGGACAGCCAGCACCAGCATGAGCGTACTGCACTGTGGCAAGATCTTGTTCATCGGGTAAATGACATAGGCATGCATAACTGGACATATGAGCATTTACGCCATCACTGCAGTGATTTAATTAGACATTTCCGGTGGCATGCATTTGATATCCATAGACAACAGCTTGCCACAGGTGGGGGGTGGCCATACATCCCCCCTCACCAGAGTGGAGGAACTGCTCCTAAGTGTGGTGGCTCCTGGCCTACAGCAGCAACAACATCCCACATGTGCCATCATGGAGGCCGGAGCCACCCAGCATGGTGACATGGATCATGCAGGTAACATGCCCTAGCTGTAGACTACTGTTACCTGTATTGTTAGATTATGCATATGTGAGATGTGTACTGTGTTTAGCAGTTGTGCTGCCTATTGTGTGCAATACTGATATTTTGAATAGTATCCGTACACCTATGCCTGTTGTTCTACTGTAGTTTAGCACACTCACAGTAGCAATGTCACAGTTGTGGCCACTGACAAAGTGTGTCATATTCTTGTAGGTCCCTCTGGTGTGACAGCAGGGCAGACGATGCATGCTGCTGAGTCTGTTAACACTTTAAAATTGGTATTGAAATGTGCATGTCATAGGTGAGGTGTAGGCCATGTACACATAACACACCTACGCATAAGGCATGCTGTGCATGTTTGCTGTGAGACGTTAAATATCTCAGTAAAGTCAGTAGCTGCCTCAATCACATGCAATGCACAGACCACCAGACACAAATGTGGAAACACTGTACTGCACATTAAATAGGCATAGCTGACACACATGTACACAACATAACACGTTTGTCATACGCAGTACACCTCAACATGCTACACATAGTGTAACCGGACACCCGCTGCCAGGTCACACTTCAGTATCCCACATGTCATCCACACACCACACATAATATACCTGAGGGATAGGGGCCTAGCATGGGGCTGTGCAACACTCTTCAACACATAACACAGTCATGTTAGGCAATGCTCCCTATTGGGCACCTCACCCACCCTTGTGCAACGTGGCTGTGTAATTGTGAACTTAGCCACGGCACTGCGGTTCAGGTACATCATGCTAGGCAGTGGTCTAGCACATTTTAGTGTCCTTGAGTGACCACATGATGCATGATGATGATAGCTAATGATACTACACCCCTTACAGTTACAGTGACCACAGTACTACACATAGCTGTCATTGCTTTGCACCTCCATGTTGTGTGTGTGTACACATATGCACCTATATACATTATGCATAGCATGTTGTGTGTGTGCAAACATATGCAACTATACACAATATGCATAGCAGTCACATTCTGTACAAAGTGACACATATTTGGCCTGGAATTATATTGGGTATATAGGTCACATGACACACATTGGGTATGTGTAATGTTTAATGTTGCAGTCATGTAACATGCAATGTCATGGCTGGCACTGGCATATCTGGAATATGACCCACACTCACCATAACCACTGTACAATGGCCATGTCCAGGATTGGTATTCCATCATGTATACATGCACCACTCATCCCATGTGTGTACATAGCATGCATGTGCTACACCTGTGTCCACAATTATCTGCTACAGACACAGACACTGCATTCAGACATGGAAATCCATGTGACACACAGATAACACATGCAGCCATGGTATGTATACCTGTGAGTGATGGTGCACAGGACATTGCAGAGCTTATAATAATTGCACAGAAATGTCATGTCCTTGTACACATTGTGTTCCAGGGTGTAGGCAATCACTGAACATGTATACACATGCACCACAGCCATGTACACCATCATTAACTATGGCGGTCTACACTCACACTGCATGGACTTGATCAACACATATTCTGCATGCTGACACGTGTGATGTGACTGTTTGCCTTGTGATACTGTCACCCACCTTCAACCACTATTGAGTATGTTTTAGATTGCTGTTGTGTGTGTATCTGCTGTAGTGAGGAGTGTGCATGTGTTCCTGTGTGCATGTGTTCCTGTTTGCATGTGTTCATGTGTTCCTGTGTGCATGTGTTCCTGTGTGCATGTGTTCCTGTGTGCATGTGTGCATGTGTATGTGTGCATGTGTGCATGTGCAGACCGTAAAGTGCATTTCCTGTCTTCCTCTCACAGGTGCTGAGTTAGGGGTTGGCGAAAGCAGCAGGCGACTTGAAGCCACTGCCATGAATAGTGGTGATGATGACACATGTGTTTTGGCACAGGAAGATTTGACAGGGTCTGTCATTGGTCCGCCAGTCGACAGTACACAGCATTCAACTCCATCTATGCACACACTCATAATGTCAATACATCCCTCACCACCAATGGCCATAGGCGAGGGACAGCATACAGTTGCCATTGACCAGGAGAGTGTGGTACCCATGGCACTTGCATCCCCTCACAGCAGCCATAGCCATAGACCCGGAATGGCACCACATAGGTGGAGGTCCAGGGGTTCTCAGGGGAGCGCCACTGGTCATATTGCCCCTGGCAGGCGTGCCCTCACAGGTCTTATGACAACCAGTATGTTTCGGCTGTAATGCAGGCTCAGGCACGTATGGAACGGTACACCAGGCAGGGACTTAGTGCGCAGAGGGCACATTACACCGCTATCAATGACAGCATCCGTGACCTTGCCGGTGCCATCTGGACTTACACCGAGGTCATTGATAGATGTTGGGGGGAGACATTAGATGCCCTCCACAACATGTCTTCCATGAGCCAGGACCATGCGGGACGGTTGCGACATTGACACAGACGCATGCCAGCAACAGCAACAGCTGACAGTGGTCGCGGACGGCCCACAGTTCACAGCCACTCCCGTAGTGGCAGTACCATCCCCAGCAATGCTGGGGCTGGCCTGTCCATTGACCATCCCAGTAGACCACATGCACTTGGCTCTGGCCAGTCCCACCAGGGTCATGGGTCCAGTCGTCATACCTCTGCCTCTGATGACAGTACCCAGTCAGGGTTGGTACCCGATACTGTCCGTAGCACCCCTGCCAGGCACAGGTACTGGGTCCGTGGCCAGAGACAGTGATCTGTACAGCCTAGCAGATACAGTCTGTGTCTGTCCCACAGACTGTTGAAAACACAAAAGTGAAGAACCAGGAGCAAACACCAAAATAAACGAACAAATTTAATAAGCGCTTTCGGGAAAACTTGTATCTTCCCTTCTTCAGACAAACTACTACATACCAAAACAGTTATATAAAAACTTTTTTAAAAAAATCAATCAATTAATGGAATTAATTGCAATTAAGATTTTAAAGCAGAAATACACTTTTTAACATGCCCTCATTCATGAAAAATAACCCACACTGAAAATAACACATTGACAACCTAAAGCCTTATGAAACAATTGTTCTAAATGCAAGGCTATTAATCTTAACCTATATTAGTTTCTTAAACTTCAACAACTTAAAAATAATAATGAATATATGACAAAATGTTTAAAAAAAGTGTTAAACATATTAACAAAGATAATATATATATGTACACACACATACACACACACTTAAAGTTATCTTCGCAACGTCAAATGTTTGAGCACACAGGCAATGGATACAAACTCATTGAGTCCAGGGGACAAATATGCAGCTGTTCGAATTTGCCAAAATAATTCCTCTTTTTCAAGAAGAACTTGCCAAGGACCTGCTTTAAGGTCGTCTTGGATATGTTTTAAGACTGTAAACTTGAAGGTATGCTGCTTTAAATTTATGAACACAACTATGTTATTTCCAAGAAAGATCCCACCAATGCTTTAGCACGCCACACCTTAGTACATGAGGACCATACCTTTAAGTTTACAGTCTTAAAACATATCCAAGATGACCTTAGAGCAGGTCCTTGGCAAGTTCTTCTTGAAAAAGAGGAATTATTTTGGCAAATTCGAACAGCTGCATATTTGTCCCCTGGACTCAACGGGTTTGTATCCATTGCCTGTGTGCTCAAACATTTGGCGTTGCGAAGATAACTTTAAGTGTGTGTGTATGTGTGTGTACATATATATATTTTTAATATCTTTGTTAATATGTTTAACACTTTTTTAAAACATTTTGTCATATATTCGTTACTATTTTTAAGTTGTTGAAGTTTAAGAAACTAATATAGGTTAAGATTAATAGCCTTGCATTTAGAACAATTGTTTCGTAAGGCTTTAGGTTGTCAATGTGTTATTTTCGGTGTGGGTTATTTTTCATGAATGAGGGCATGTTCAAAAGTGTATTGCTGCTTTAAAATCTTAATTGCAATTAATTCCATTAATTGATTGAATTTTTAAAAAAAGTTTTTATATAACTGTTTTGGTATGTAGTAGTTTGTCTGAAGAAGGGAAGATACAAGTTTTCCCGAAAGCGCTTATTAAATTTGTTTGTTTATTTTGGTGTTTGCTCCTGGTTCTTCACTTTTGTGTTTTCAACAGTTTGTTTCTCCTTTTTTGGTGAATTACTGTCCCACAGACTACCATATATGGCAGCCACATGGTGGAGCTGTGTGCATGCAGACACACACACATTAAGCAAACAATTAGGGCTCACACATACATACACACATTATATCAACATTGGCCCATGCTGTACTGTTGTCCCTCACACACACACACACACACACACACACACACACACACACACACACACACACACACAAACATGTCGATTGGATGGGTCAATGTCAGGATCTGGCAAACAACAAAACGCCCTGTGCATATAATGATACCTATGCCACCTCCTGTCATCTGCATTATTGAAGGAGGTACAGGCTAACATGGTGCTGATGCACAGGGTGACACTATAGCAGTGTAGCAATAATAACAAGTTGTCAACAAGGAATTGTAACTACATCCTTGTAGGTATATCTGAGCAGACATTATGCATCAAAGCTCTGATTGGCAATGTAGCATAGTTTACACCAAAGTTAGGCCTGAGTATGTATTATCCACCCATGTGACACTTGGCTGAAGTGTAATGTGTTGCCAGCATGTGTTAGTGAGTGGACAGTACATTTGTGATGTGTGCAGTACAGATTAGCAAGTGTACATCTGTGAACATGGTGGGTGCGCACTGTCTGGATGTACGTGCATAGGCGACACATGGGACGTGTGGCATACCCTGTCAAACACATTGTTAACATCTCATAGCATCTTTCAATGGCCAGTATGCATTCTACTACAGTTATGTACTAACATGGGTAGATGTGTGTATGACATGGGTTGACACTATGCTGTGGGTGATACTGTTAATATCTGTCAATGATTTGCGGTCTGGTAGTATACACAACCTCAACAGCGTGACTATAAGCAATCATTGGATGATGTCCTAACAAATGACACACAGTAGTAGGGAACCCAGTATCAATCGGATCCTTCTGGTGCTACACTATAACACTAACCAGTGGTAATGACCGCCAACCATTACTGTGACCACACCTATTTGTCATATAGCCCCCTTAGGTACATGCAGACGCACTAGGGATGTGTCCATCCAAATCTGGAAATGCATAGATTGGCCTATAATGCATTCCCTGGATGGGACGCATATCCTACACAAGGGTATCATACAGACAGATACCTGTTGTCTGATACATGCTGTATAGCAGTCAGCCAACTATGGCATAGTCATCCTCATGTACTATACATACTATCCCATCAGTACCACACAGATTGTAGCCCTCAACATGTATGTCGGGTACCAATGTGTACATACAGACTCATGTTATGTCCCTTGGTATCCACATATCCATAGGTATTGTGGAGTCCCAAGGTGTATCACATAAGACATTAGAGGCCTGAATGCATATCCACAAGGCAGGTGTACACCTATAAAGACTGTCCATTCATGGCAGACTTTGTTGTGTATGACCATGTCTGACATATGCCCCAGACATATACCCTCACTCACACTACTCTTAAGTAGCTGTCATGGGTGTGTGTGCCACAGAACATGACAGTGGACGGCCTTGTCACATACATACATATGTGACCTATGATCTGAGAAGCAGCGGCACAACCTGTCAATGGAAAGAAATGTATTCATGTAGTATGCAGGCTTCACACCTATGTACTGATTAAGGGGACATGTACCCATATATATTTGCCATGCAGATACCTGATGTGTGCAATGCACTTACTGTTGTAATCATACTATGTCATACCATAGTAAAAGCAAAACTCACACTGCATTGACCAACAGTCACACACACATAGTCAGCATTTGCAGGATTCAAACCCCTACCTAGCTATGTTATAATACTAGAGAGAGAGAGATGCATTAACACGGCACGCTATTTGTTTTACTGGCTGGTTTCCCTTATCCGGCTGTATTTGTAGGATGGTGACATCATCAGTCTTTCCAAAGAGGAATGTACCTCTTTTAGTGAGTTTTCCCAGTCTTCAAAAAGGGGACACCTCTCAAAGGAAGCTGCACACATACACACACCCCCCAAGGCAATTGTACACCTATAAAGACTGTCCATTCTTGGCAGACTTTGTTGTGTATGACCATGTCTGACATATACCCAAGGCATATACCCTCACTCACACTACTCTTAAGTAACTGTCATGGGTGTGTGTGCCACAGAACATGACAGTGGATGGCCTTATCACATACATACATACGTGACCTATGATCTGAGAAGCAGTGGCACAACCTGTCAATGGAAACAAATGTATTCATGTAGTATGCAGGCTTCACACCTATGTACTGATTGAGGGGACATGTACACATATATATTTGCCATGGAGATACCTGATGTGTGCAATGAACTTACTGTTGTAATCATACTATCTCATACCATAGTAAAAGCAAAACCCACACCGCATTGACCAACAGTCACACACACACAGTCAGCATTTGCAGGATTCAAATCCATACCTAACTATGTTATAATACTATAGAGAGAGAGAGAGGCATTAACACGGTGCACTATTTGCTTCACTTGCTGGTTTCCCTTCTCCGGCTGTATTTGTAGGATGGTGACATCATCAGTCTTTCCAAAGAGGAATGTACCTCTTTTAGTGAGTTTTCCCAGTCACCAAAAAGGGGACACCTCTTAAAGGAAACCACACATACACACACACTGTTTGCAGGATTCAAACCCCTACCTAACTATGTTATGATACTAGAAATAGACACATTAAGATGGCGTGTTATTTGCTTTACTGGCTGGTTTCCCTTCTCCTGCTGTATTTATAGGATGGTGACATCATCAGACTGGACATGGTGATATGTGTACACTTTGTTTTATGCCATTCCAGGAATGGTCCATGTGGGTCAGCAGGTGTCAACAGCTTGAACAAGACCTCAGAATCCTTACCTTGTGTGATCTATCTGTGGACACATTGACATTCCGTCATATGTCAACACATTTTTATGCACAGCTTGTTGGTTTTGTGGATACTACATGTGTCTGGGATGTTGATAAAGGGCTATTCAAAGTCTATGTGACACATGTGTAGATGTGGTCATTGATGTATGTCCTGGGTGGCTGCCTTGCAAACAGTCTAGCATGTTTGGGAACCATGATCCGCACATGAACATACCACGGTTGGTAGGGTTGTGTGTATGTCAGCTTCCAATAACTCTGTTTATGTCTGCAACCATGATGGACTCCATGACCTTGGAGATCAGACTTCATAGGCGTACTGGACTTGACTTCCCATGGTGTGTTGCGCACCAACACTTGTGGGGAGTGCCATATGTAGCTGTGACACATTCAACGGTTCACCATCCTGTGTAGGGGGTGAGGGTCAGCTGACTGTTCAGGTGCATGATCTGTTTGTTCTGTAGTTTGTGCATGACACATATTGGGAATCAATGTATTCCACTTGCTTCCATGCTTTTGGCAGTGGGGGTAGCTGCTCATCCATTCTACATGTGATATCTCCTGGTATGATGATGTGGACTATTGTCGGTGGGAGATGGGTATGTACATATGGGCCTGTCTGTCATGATGTCGGCATTGTCACTCTTGGCCCTGACTCAGGACATATATGGGTGTACATTGCTATTTAAGACATAGCTGAAGGAGGTGTCATGATTCAGTCTGGACTCCTTCTCAGCTACTCTTTACAAAACACCAATTAACATGAGCACTAATCCCTGTTATACTCTTTACATGCTTAATACCCTACTGATCCTTTGTGATCAGGCTACAGAGTATGTCATGATAATATCCTGGCATGTCCAGGGGTCGGTTT
Source organism: Protopterus annectens (assembly GCF_019279795.1). NCBI lineage: Eukaryota > Metazoa > Chordata > Ceratodontiformes > Protopteridae > Protopterus > Protopterus annectens. Next base: position 1,089,412,991 of record NC_056727.1, on the reverse strand, counting down.
CGTGTGTACTCTTCAGTCCAGCTAGTGGATATTGTGATATTGACACAATGCCACATCTGCCACATGTACACAGACAACCCTCTCCTCCTCCCGACAAACTCAGATATATGTGTGAGATGCACCTATATAGACATACAGGGTGCTGAACTCTCTCGACCCATGACTGGCACAGTCTATCAGGTGGTGAAGGTAACCACACACACCACATATCAGTCTCACATATCCTGTAGCAACAGCACTCAAACCACATTATCACACATATATATACTCAGATGCTGTAAATGTACTCTACCTAAGCAGCAGAGACCTCCAAAGCAGACACACACACACCTGCTACCCCACTACAATACCCACATATCACATAGTTCACAATGTCAGTGTGCCACACAGTCACTGCCCTTCAGGCTAAACAACACATCTAATACACTTGTAATAGGCGACACTTATTGTCAGACACACTCAAGTACCAGTCACCAGCCCTAACAAGGGAATAGTCACATTGGGCTGTCTGTTGGGTGCCAGGATCTGCCACATAACACAGGCAGTCAGGTCACTCCAAAGCAAGTACAGGACTGGCACCATCATTGTCCATGCTGGTGTGTATAACCTCAGACGTTACTCCCTGGACCACATGACATGATACATGGAGGAACACTCTGATCATGTAGCCCAGGCCAGTATGACCCTGACCTTGTCTAGCATCTTACACCCACCGATTATGATGTCACAGTATACGGACACACATATCACATTTAACAGTTGCCTACCAAATTTGTTTAATTCATAGGGGATACAGTGTCTGTCAGCCTATGGTGACATGCTCAACATGCCACATAGCTTCACTATGGACAGCTTACACCTGTCACCCTTGGACTTTGGAATGCTGGCTAAGGCTCTTGCTACCACCATAGTGCCTTTTTTAAGCAGGGCTCAGAAGACAAACACGCCTCCATAGACATTACAGGTTAAATGAAACTAAGGGTAATGCTGCTCAACAACAGTTGTGTTAACCTCATATTGCGGCCACTGATGACTCTCCTCAGTATGGAGGATAGCGATATCTGTGCACTGACATATGTCTGGTTCAGGCTCGCTTATGCACACCAACACTACCAGGTTATGTTTCATACCATGCTGTCTGACAACAAGACTTGGAACAGACAACACAACTAGGGGGAGTATCCATATACATCACAGATACACACACCTCTGGGTTAGTAGCACTGCACAAAGCATCATAGACCATACATATACAACTACCATTGTGCAATACTGCCTTTCAGTTTGTTGCCTGCTACAGAACACACTCCCAAACTCAGGAACCACACTTGGCTTTCATGGGAACTATGGAGAATATGAAGGTCTCCACAAACACCATTATATTGTGTGTCTTCATATACAGAAATATTGACTGGGGATACTACTCAAGCCCCGACACCCTAACCCGACAGTCGCTACAATTTGTAGACTCATATGCTATGGCACAACCAGTCAGCACACCCACAAGGGGGAATACATATTGGACCTGATCATCACCAACATGGGGACTCTATGTTCCACACCAGTGATATACCCCTCATTGGTAAGGTCAGAACATACATGTATCTCACTGGACATACATATACCCTCCACACACCCATCCTGGGTAATCTTGGTGAACTTCTCATGAGCCAACGTTTCACATCACCTAAGCAAGGTGGTATCCTTCAGAGACCCTGAGACAGTGGCAAATACGGCTCACACTGCTGCATCCTTTACATACACATTCTATGGACTCCTAGTGGACTGCATGGATTGTGCTATCCCAAATAACAACAGGACTCACTACTCCAATGGCAGGGGACCTGTGTGGTAGACCCCAGCCATTAATAAACTGTACAATGTCAGGAGGAAGCTACTACATGATAGAGCTCAATCCCAGACTGGGAAGGCATCTGTGATCTGTACTAGCAGATGGCTACGGTCACTCAGGAACTTTTCTAAGGGCCGCTTCTACCAGACAATTGCAACAGACACATAGGACTTTCACACGGCCTTCTTCAGTTATGTCAGGAACCTGGGTGGACACTCACTGATATGCTGTGAGTTACTGCATACTGACTAAACCTACCCTGAACCCACTGGCATTGCCAACATTCTGGAAAACAGGTTCAGTGCAGATGTCTCCCACCCTTCACCCCTAAGGAACAACTATCCATCCCAGCAGAGTATAACCTCCCTGACATCACACAGTAACAGGTGAGTGCTGCCCTCCCCAAAGCGTACATCACAGTATCAATGTGACCAGACAGTGTCCCAGCCTGCATCTTACACAAGCATCATGACAGACGCAACCCTCACATTGCATCACTGTTTAATATCAGAGTTACCACAGGATGTGTACCCAAGGAATGGTGTACAGCAACAATGGTCCCGCTCCACACAGTTGGTGCCCAATAGACCACAGACAACATTGCCCTATAAGCCTAAGTAGCCTGTTCTGCAAAGCTATGGAGCGTATTGTCATGGGACTCATACACATAGACATCGGGAACCTACAGACACTGTGTCCTACACATTTCAGCGTTGTTGTGGGCAGATATTGCCTCTTGAACCTGTTTGTATTCTTTAAATGGCTAACAGGTCCATCGACATAGGGACGGCTGTCTACACAGCCTACCTGAACCCTGCAAAACCCTTCAACACAATAACCCACTGGGCCATTATGCATAGGCTCACCAGCGTTGATATGGACACATATCTCACACGATGGATTGAAACCTGGATCAGGGATAGCACCCACATGGTCAGAATTGCAGGTGCCATGTCTGACTATACACCAGTTATTACACATGGCATCCAACACGGCTCAGTCCTGGGACCTCTCTTGTTCAGTATATATTTGTCTGACATACAGGCTACCACAGGGGAATATGGCTGAACATGTTTGCACTTGACTGCAAACTGGGTGCCATGATGAACTCTCCAGCTGCCACATGCATACTCAAATAGGCTCTCACAGAGATGGATGACTGGTGCCTGAGCCATGGCCTACAGCTAAATGCCATTAGTTGCATAGTCATCTCCTTTGGGATTAACAACATGCCCACACATTACCACATAGGTAGTACTCCATTACATACGGTAGGAGTTGTTAGGGGTTTGGGGACATGACTTATTCGTACTGTCACCTTTGACATTCACGTTGCCAAAGTGGGCCACCTTATCCCATATGGTTTCACATCTAGATCGAGTGAGGTCATTGTGCCCCTATACTCATCACATCCATGCTTGGTTACAATGCCACATTTGGGGTGTACCTTACCTGACACCTGCAGCAACTGTACTGGCCACGGAAGTTCCTCATCAAGCAGATCTAGGGACTCACACAGATGCCCTGCACAGTTCAGATGCAGTCACTCCAGCGATTGCTTACCACCTACTCAGATATGATGTGTGCCTGTTGTTTACAGATATACCCAACCCAGAATTACTGGACATGCTCCACCTCAGGATATCTGACTCCCTTGGAGCTACACACTCCAGGGATGTATACCTCAGCACAGATGTTAATAGGACATTGTGGAGGGACAGATTCTTATCCCAGAGGCTCCACTCACTCCAGAATGTAATCCCAGTTTCACATAGGCAGAGCCACTCACTGACCACCTACTGGAGACATCTTGATGACTGTATGGGTGATGGTATGTTTACCCCTGGGATATCTTCCGTGTCCCTGCTAGACAGAGGCACATTAGCCTAAATGTACATGGGCTATCTTGTGTGACCTACTATTCACACACACAGTGTAGTAATCTGACAGGGATGCGAATGCCAAACACACTCTGGCTAGGCTTGTACATGCCCTAGGGCAGATAGCCTAGTATTGACCTCTGAACCTATGCTAATGTTCAAGATGCACAATGTTCATTGCTGATACTGTTTTCAGGTCTTTATCATCTTTGCTTTACCACTTTCTATGAACAACTTTGGTATCTGCAGAACATATTTGATTATGACAGGGTTCCACTATGTTATAGATGTGTCTGTTGTCATGTAACTGTGTGCACAGGGTGGATTGCTGTATAGTGACAGGTTCCTGGGTTAACACATGCAACTGCCAGATATGCGTGGCCCACTGCTGTACTCAGACATGGCCTAAGTGTGTGAGCATGCCCAGTTCTGCCATTCCGTGTTTTGTTGCCTGACATTTGTCTCATTTATTCAAGTGTGTGAGCATGCAGTGTGAACTTTCAGTATGTTGCTATATGAGGTCCACTACATTGGTTGATATGTGTGAACATGACCAATATTAACATCTATACTGTGTGTGTTGGAAGTCAGGTTCTGTTCTCACTGCAGGACTCACCTTGGTGTCATAACTCGACAAGGATTATGCTGTGCCTGCAGGGTTTCCATGAAATACTTTGCATAGACTTATCAACATTCCTTCATACAGGCTGACCACTGCAATACTGTCATGGTTTAGTCAGTGGTTTAGTACTTTGTCTATATTGCACAGTATCCTGGGTTTGAGGCCCATCACTGCTTTATATTTTCATACTGAGCAGACCAGACTGCTGAAGGGCCCGTTAAGCAAATATGAGCATGTTGGCTTTTGTTCAGCTATGCCCTACTTAGACCAGGCTTGTCCGACATTGCTCAATATTCACCAACATTGCTGGACGTTGCCCAATATTCCCGAACATTGATCAAAGTTGTGCTAGTTGGTGTGTGCAATTTTGTTTGCATATACTACATGGTGGTAAATGCTGTTTAGCACTGCTTTATATTGCTTAACACATGGCAATCATGCCTTAGGTGGTGCTGCAGGGCTGCCTATGTCAGATGCACATACTACACTCCCTGTACATGTTTGAAAGCAGGTAGTGTCAACTTATGCATCCCTTTTACTATATGTGCGAGTCGGAGAGAGGTATAATTTCCAGAGTTCCTACTGAGCCAGTGTATGTGCTATGCTTTGCCTCTTTGCCAAGGCCAAAGCATACTGGGCACGCCTCCTTCTGCCTACTGGGGCAGGCTCAGGTTGTTCCTCCTCCGAGTCACACTCTGCCTGTGATGGCCTTGGCAATGGTGAGGGGCTGTTTGGCCCAGGCCTATGCTGGTCCTGCTGCAACTGTTTTCGCAGGATCATATTATGTAGCATAGCACATACCATGACAATTTGGGTACATGTAGTTGGTGAGTACTGCAAGGCTCCACCAGTTGTGTCCAGGCACCAGAACCATGACTTGAGCAGCCCAAACACATGCTCTATTACATTACGTGTTTGTGCGTGTGCCTCATTATGGCATTCCTGTTCAGGTTTGTGTGCATTTTTGATGGGTGTCATCATCCACGGCTCCAGTGCATAGCCAGCATCCCCCACTTGGTAACCATGTGGGATGTCCCCATTGGCAAATGTCTGATACAGCTGCGTCAGATGGCAGATATGTGAATCATGGTAGCTTCCAGGTCAGCCTGCACACACATTCAGTATTATGCCCTGGGCATCACACATGACCTGGCAGTTGATGGAGGGGAAGCCCTTGCGGTTGAAGTAGACCCTACCCCGCTTGCTGGCTGGTGCTTTGATGCATATGTGCGTGCAGTCTATTGCACCCACTACCTCAGGGTATTCCGCTATTTCCTGGAAGAGACGCGTATTGCTGGCCAATACCTCATGGGAATTGGGGAAATATACATGATCACCGACATGTGCTGACATGGCATCCAGGAACTGGTGTAGTACCCCTGGATGCTGATGCCTATGATATCCCCATCATATCACCAGTTGGTCTTTGGAAGGTACCTGTTGCTAATATTCTTAGGTCAACACATACCTTGGTTTCCACTGGGATGGGTTCCCCTCTGTTGGTTCTGTGTGTGAGGCGTGGCCTGCAAAGCTCAACAATTTGCTGCAGGACGTATCTGTCCACTCTATAGCACTCCACTATCTTCAGCACATGTAGCCCCTGGTAGGTTACCCTGGGCCTGTACACTCTTCTCCGTCTCCTCACTGTGGGTTGTCCAGCTGCATTTCCATTGTCACCACCCTCAGCATGTTGCATATGTCGCCTTATAACAGCAATGGCAGCCCCTAACATTTCTTTGTCTCAGTAAAGCTTTCTCAGTTTTCACTTCTATTAGCTTACTGCAGTGTCTGTTGTGAGAAACATACTGGACTGTTGTTTGCAGAGTTTTAAGTGCTGGGCTGGGCTAGTGTAGTGCCTGTGTAATTGCCTGATTCTGATTGTTTTCACCTGCTAGCTCTGCTAGTACTCCCTGGTAGCTTCCTACTATCTGTTGTGCTTCCTTTTTTCTTTCTGTTTCCTCAGTGGGGGGAGCACCACGCACACAAGTGCAAACACGTGCACAGCAGCTAACACATGCACACACATGCTTACATGGACTAAAACTTGCTTATTCGGGTTAAACCTCGTGCACACCAGCGCAAACGCGCTTACAACTCTTTAAACAGCCTTATACATGCTTACTCTGGCTTAAACGCGCGCACTCATGCTTACACGCACGCACTCTGTCTTACTCGGATTTACACGCACGCACACACATGCATACCCATTCAGCAAGGAACTTTGGTGTTATCCACGGCATACAACTTCCATTTCTTGGCTTTCCTTAGCCTACCTGTTGACACACCTCTTTCCATGATGTATAAATGACAGCTGACACATGCCACTCTGCTCCAATGAGCTTCACTTCTTTCATACATACCCCCCTCATGATGTCACCTATCTTCTACTCTGTTACTCCCCATATCCTACTCCTACACTCCACTGACTGTGCTCATTTGCTATGTAAACTTGCAATTCACTATCCTAACACTCATTTACATAGGATTGCCTACTGATGCTTGGTTACATCTCTTAGACTGGGCTTCCCCCCTTAGCAACCTCTACTCGGTGGCCATGTTGTCTTCAGCCTGCCATTCCCTTCCATTGTACCTTAACAATTTCAATAAAATCCACATTTATGGGTTTTAATTTTTAGTATTCTGGGTTTTAGAGCACAGCCCGTTTGCGCGGCACTGTGCTACGCTTAAACATCGGAAATCGGCGAAAAAAATAATTTTTATTTTCATATTGCATCAGGAAACATTTCCAATGGTCGTATATTTGGCCATTGGCATGCTTCCTGCACTGGATGCAATCTTTATTTGGAGCTGTCACGGCTCCGTTTTGCTATTTGCAGAACGGTACTCAGTTGTCAACTGAGTACATTTCTGCAAATAACACTACTCTTACTCGAACAGGTTCAGGTTTCCTGAATCGCAAATCTACCTAATTTGCATGCCTTTCACCTGCAATTGAGGTAATTTGCATATCCCAGCCCTGTCCGTGTAAGAGCCGTTTTAGGAGCTCTCTTACACTCCCCTTCCTGGATTGCTCATCGGACATGATGGCTGCATGGAGTCTTACTCTACTCTAAGACTCCATGCAAGCCTTCATGAATCCGGCCCATTGTGTCTCTGGCTTCTTCCAAAACTGTGAGATGACATCTTTATGGCCTAGACCCAGTAATTTAATTTTGTTACTATTTCTCAAAGTCAAGTGGATTGAGATTAACCACTTCTCTCTTCAGTATTCTCTGTTACAGTATATACATTTACATAGTTACAATAATGCATGTCATTTATTTCTGTTGATGCATTTTTAACACAAATAGGTTTACAAATACATTTCCAACACAAGCATCTTTACAAATCACTTTGATATTCAAATAACATATAATTCTTTATAAAATTTTGGGTAGCTGTGCTGCCATACTGTATGTTACACATCCACTGCCCTACTTCTATTGGCATAACTGGCAGTACCTCCTATTGTTACATTGGTGTTTATTTTTTGTTGACTAATTTGGACAGCTTTGGCATCCCTTACTGAAGTAACTATAGTACTCAGTTTGCAACCATCAGCATTTCTGGGTATCTACAGCACATTTCCCCTCGCTATATTTAAGGAAAATAGTCAAAAATGAACTTATTCAGTATAGAACCCTAAAGAACACTGTATATATCTGCTGTTGGGACAGACAGGTAAAACTCATCATAACTTTTTGTATTCTTTTGATTAGTCTGTGTTTTACTCAATCAATTATATACAAAGTTATATTTAAATACATTTAATTTTTCAGTTTTTCCATTATGTGGAATAATGTCAAAAGCTATATGAAAATTCAAAATAAGTGCTACACAGCATCACCCTTTCATCACACGCTGCTATTACTTTTTCTGTAAATTATATATGCTCGAAAATAACTCTCTTTATGATTTTACATAGAAAAGTAGTCTGACTGATAGGTCTAAAATTATTTCGGTTTGACAACCCCCCCTCCCCATTTTTAAATCAATAAAACTACAGTGTGTCGGAACAGGCCAAGGATGTACCACACTTTAAAATTTTGCTTTGCTTGATTGATAGGGGCTTAGTCACATTTTTCTTGATTCTGTCTTGGAAAGCACCAATTTGTTTTGTCATCTCATAGAACTTGTAATTTGATTTTTCTTGTGGTAGCAATTACCATGTAGCAAACAGAGTGTTGTGGTTACACTCAAATATTGGAAATACATAGGCCTGTTTTGTATCTGTATTATGTCAAAAAGATGCTTAGCAAACTTGCTAACCATCTCTTAGCTCTGTTGAATTCTAGTGTAGTGCTTTAATTTAACAGGAAAAGCTGCCAATCAGCACAGTACAGTGTCAGAAGCTAAAACATGTTTGAAAGATGTTAGATACTTTGCTCTGCCACACTTTTAATCAAAAAGTGTGGCACTATTTAACAGCTTTTAAAGCCATTAGTTCCTCAAGGGGACACCTCCGTCTTCTGCCTCCAATTTATGTTGTAGTGCTAAGTGTTTTGCATTTTTCAAAGCTGTAAAGCACTTATTGCACTATGTTTTGTTTCTGTAACAGGTAGTACATGGTGCAGATAATCCTCCATGTACTGCAATTCAATATGATGGTGGGGGTCTCTCTGATCATAACAATTACTATGTGCTCTCAATATGAATGTCAACATTCACCTCACAGACTTCACCATGCTCCAGTCTCCTGGTCAGTTTCTTGAAATCCACTGAAAGAGCACAGTAAGCTTGTGACATTAAAAACCCCAATCAAAAGCTTCTACAGTTGTAGTTATATAATGGATTTCTCCCATTCTATCTATAGCACTCTGACATATTTCTTACATAGTTTGAAGTTTCAGCAAAATTCCTATACAAAAATATAAGTTGCTTCCTATGGCTGACAGCTCATTTCATTAATTATTGATATGGTACATTCTCATTTTTAACAATTCTGGTTTCTGATCTAAGTAATGAATACCTTATGAGTACTGAGACCAGTTTGAGGTTTTAGCTAGGTATGAAAGATTTGACAAGAAAACACAGTAGTCGGTGTACTTTACTGTATCTAGTCTTGTTTTTGTGACTATGGTAATATTTGAAAATTGAGTGATAACTTTTTTCTGTATTACATAATACTTTGAGACTGACTCAAATGCATTTCTTGTTGAATTCACCACTGTATACTTATCTTACAGTGTACATTCATTATGGTAGGTGTGAACAACATCAGATAACAATTTGATGGCATCTTGAGCAGACTTACTTGGGTCAGTGAGGATGGTAACCAAGTTTATTTTCATAATCATACATTTGTTACATGACTGTTTTCACTGGTAAATTCCAGACATTTTTATTATTTATGACAGAGTTCGATTTTACTATTAAGCAAAATATGTAGCATCATGATCTCTGCTAATTACACAACGTTTAACTGTGGGTGGGAACAAAAATATCATAGGTTTGTCAGTATGATTTCTAGAAAATTACTATTCAGAGGTGTATTTCATACTATTTATCTCAATGTGGTTTGATTTGCTCAGACTATTGGGCATATTTATTTGATATTGAGTAGTTTAACTGGCCGTTCCTTGTGTAGTTAAAATCTGCCACAATGATTGTATTTTCTTTGATTTTAACATCTTGGAGTTTAGTCAGGAAATCACATTGCTCAGCAGCGATAATAGATTATTAGGTCTATAAGATTCATTAAGTTTACTTTTGTTCAACAGTTAAGCACTGTAAAGTAGGAGACAGACTGTATTGAAAAGATGGTTAGGTAGATATAGTTTAAATGTCTAAGAAGCTGAAGAATGGTGATACAAGTCAGTTTCATAAAACAAAGAGCAGTTTTATAGGCTCATAAGTTGATACTAAGTAAGCAGACACTAGGACCATTATGTTCCAAACCAAATACGCTTACTGAATGACTATGTAGTTTACTAGTGTAGACTCATGTCTGGCTAGAAGGATGACATGGAATAACAGGATGAGAATTTTGGACAGCACATTTAGTTATTGAGTTAGGTGTTGAAAACAGCCAAAGATTATTTTGTTTTTCATGCCTAAAATCATTAGGTGGGGTGCTTATGTCACCATTAGCTGTTATTTACTTGCTGTTTTAGGTTGACATCCTTGTTATTAGTGTTTCAGAAGCCAGTAGTTCTGCAGAGGTGAAGAAGATCAAAGAAAGAAAGGCATTCAATGATGCAGAAAAACAAGACAACATTACTAAGAATAAGTGTTTAAGAGACTCAGTACAAAGAGAGGGCTGCCACTTATGTGGGTAACTAAGGGTCCGCCTATCTGGGTAACTAAGGGTTCTGAGAGGAGTCATGCTTTTTAGTGAAGTATCTCAAAGGCCTTTTCAAGTTAGGCAATATACTTAAAAAAGTAATGCAAAATGCAGAAAGATGTATTATATTTAATGAAGAGCCTTATGAGGGAGGAGTACAGGGAAACTTAGGCTTTTCAGTTGTAGAGGAGATGCCTTCGGAAATTAATTGGGCCAGATAAAAGGATTTCAAAATTACTGGGAAGCATAATAATTAAACAACTGTGATTAATCAGCAAAAGTAACCACCTGCCTGATGACAGTATCACTTTGGGGGATTAGTCATTGATACAAAAAGTGGAAATATTATGTTTATCAAATAGAACTAAACCTTATTTTTTGCATTTAACTTAGGACCATTTTTAGTACATCATTAGCTGGCATAATGCACCCCTTGTTGAAGTAACTTTCTGTTGGAAAATGAACTGACAATTGTTCTCAGTTTATAGTTATCACAATCTTAGACAACTATATGCCTGAAACATTGGCATGTATAGCAGGGAAATAGGTGCTGAAAAGAAGGGAACCTAATAATGACCATTTGGACTCACTGCTGAAAGCATTTTTACTTTCAGAAAATGTTCCTACCTCTTTTAATACATGAGATCTATCAGCCAACCAGTTAACAGTCGGACAATAAAAGAGATCTATATCAAATTTAGTATGCTTATAAGTAATACCTGCATACACAACTGTATCAAAAGGTTTTGCAGTTTGAAGATAGTTGGTGTAAATGTTGTAACCATTGTCCATGGCTTCAGTGACCTTTTTGAGGAAGACTACAGGTTTAGATCAAAGGCCAGGAGGTTACTTATTATGCATTCTTTAGCCCTACATATAATATTGATGAGACTAGTGAGTCTATAATTGACTGGATTGCATGTTGGGGCACCTTTTGTGTAAGGGATCAAAGTGGCAATTTCCTAATCATTAGACACTTAACCTGTGGAGAGGCTGAAATAAAAAAAATGGTGCTTTTGTCTTTGGGATAGTTGGAATGATTGAGTGGAAAGATGTAGTGGAGATGAAATGAAATCCATCTGCTAGGATATTGGCTTGACATAGCTAAGGAAGGATTTATAGTTGTCTTATAAGAATTGATTATTTTCTTAATTACTTTGGTTAAATAATTTCATGATATCAGCATTTTACTAAAAGGGTTTGTTTTTAAATATTCCACAACATTTGGAGCAGCTTGAGACAGACTTCTCATTTCAACTTTGTATGTGCAAGCAGAAGTCATAGGAATAATCAGCAGCTTTGGAGATAGCTGAGTATGTGGAAGGGTCACTTTGAAAAGTATTTATATCATGCATGAGTTTTAATGGGCTTGCTTTTGAGAAATCAATAAACACAATGATATTTCCAGTAGGAGCAGTACTGGTTTCAAAGGAGAAGATAATGCTGCTGAGGACAGATTTAATTAGGAGGAGAAGGAGACATGGAGAATTGTACATAAAGGGGCCATGTTTATGAGATATTGGGGTCATTTCTGAAAAGGCTTTCAACTTGCACAACAGAATTGAACTTATAAAATATTCTGAAGCATTTGGCATATTTCTATTGGTGGTAGAGGTGTTTCAGTTGTTGAATGTGTAGTTAATGTCACTGAGACCAGTGTTAGGATGCTTATTGGTTTCTAAAACATTTAGGTAATTATTGGGGTTAGCAGCTGATATGGAAGGTCATTTATATCTAACAGAGATGTGGTAGATTCATTTAATATAAGGATGCTCAGGGTAGTGACCATGAGGGATTTGCCATGAAATAATTGGGTTGCTGATAAACATCTGCAGTTAAAGTTAATCTGAAGGAATGATAGACACTGGCCCCAAGAAAATAGGGAATGTTTTCACTATAAAGAAAATAATTCTCTGAAATGACATAGATATGGAGATGCAAAAACAAGTGCACCGAACACTCGAAGTAGTCCACAACAAAGTATATTTAATGTAAAGCGCTTTTCGTTACTGTGATACAGTGACTTCATCAGACAAATTTAAAAACGTTAAATTAATTTTAAATAACATTTTTAAAAACTACCTCATGGTACAAACCTTCCAGTCAACACAGTTAACTAACTACATGCACACTCCTACAAGTAATTAAGCACTACGACTATAAAGTTATTTAAAGCTGTATATACTGAAATAAAAATATTATATCACAATAAATTACATATTATAAAATGTACATAAACTATAAGCATCAAAAAACAATACATGTCATAATTTTTCCTACTCTAGCCAAATGCTAACAAAATAATAACTTTGTTTATCTACACATACTTTTGAGTTTAAGTAAACAAGAGATGTTACAACATTCATTAAGCCTGGATTAAAAAGTGTGTTGAGACGTATCTGCCAAATTAATTCTCGTTCTTCTAGAATAAGGGCTGTTGGACCCCCTCTAATGTCAGAATGTATTTGATCAATTATTTTAAACTTAAAATTGTGCCCTCCATTTAGTACTACATGTTTCGCTAAGGAATTTATTGTTTTTTGCTTTTCAATGTAATGGATGTGTTCGTATACCCTATCACGGAACTGTCGGTCCATCTTTCCAATGTAGTATGCCATGCACATTGTGCAGGATGCTAAATAAACTACGGATTTAGAATTACAATCAAATTTAGAATAAAGACTAAATTTCCACTTCCTAATTGTAAAAGTTTTTCCTACATCCATGAATTAACAGTACCTACAGGCCCCACAAGTACTCATACCTATATTTCTATCAAACTTCAATTCACTTTTCCTTTCTAATAAATTCTTAAGATTAGTACCTGTCCTGAAAATCAAGTTTGGATGGGTTCCTAGCTTCTCAACTAAGAAGATATCATTACTAATAAACTCTCAATTTTTATACAAGATGGTTCTTATTTTAGAGCTGTCTTTACTGTATGTTGTTATGAAACTACAATTGTAGTTTAAACTTGAATTGTCAGTGCTTGCTATAAGGTTTCGTCTAACCTCATGTCTAACTTGGCTAGGGGGGTATTCAATATATTAATTAAGGGACTCTCACTTTTGAGTATAAGTTTGATTACTCCATTAATTCTTTTTGTTCTAACTTCATCAACTAGTGAATCAATCAACTCAATAGAGTACCCCCCATTGTTGAAACATTGTCACAAGTTACTGACATTCATTGAAAAAAATCTTTATCAAGTGAAACCATCCTAGCTGCTCTAATTAGCTGTCCTTTAACAATAGAGCGTTTTTGTACAAAAGGGTGATTACTTTTAAAATGTAAGAAAGAATTACAATAAGTATTCTTTCTAAAAATATTAGAGACTAGTCTACCATTCATTGTATCTTTAAACAACATGATGTCAAGGTAATCAATACTTTCACTGTTAAAATTAAATGTAATTTCTAAGAAGTTTGTAGTTTGGTTCAAGTAGTTAACAAACTCGTCGGCCTTTTGTGCGTTACCCTTAAAAATGATAAAATATCATCTAAAAACAGGTATAAAATGTAAATTAGCACAACTGTTGGGGATTATTAAAAATAAATTCCTTTTCCCAATAGACCATGACTAAATTTGCAAAACTAGCACCAACTGGTGAACCCATAGCACCCCCTATTTTTTGGAGATAAAATTCTCCATCAAAAGAAAAAAAGTTGTTGGTAAGGATGATATCTAAGGCTACTTCAACTAGGTCAATTTCTTTTGTTGCTGCCCCCTTCCTTCTAAGGATGGAACTCACCCATTCGATTCCCTCAAGGTGTAGTATGCAAGTGTAAAGATCTTTTACATCAATTGTTAAGAAATTGTCACTGTTATTGAAATGTAGCTCATTAATATTCTGCAGAAATGTCCATGAGTCTTTACAGACATGTTCTTCTGTTTTTAAAAATTTCTGCAAAATAGCATCAATTGCTTTTGCACAGGGGTATATAATAGAACCCCTGCTATTAATAAGGGGTCACATGCGTGGGTTGGCGATGCTCTCATGTACCTTCGGAATACCAAACATGATCGGGATCTTTGGACATCCTAATGAAATATAATTATAGACATCTATATCAATTTTGGCTTCAATAAATAAATCATTGAAGTAACCCCTAATCTGACTGTATGCTATGTGAATTTCATTTAGTGAAACTTTCACATAAGCATCACTGTCAAGGTACACATTTTGGAATTATAGTCAGCCAAATCAAAAATGGCCAACCCACCACCTTTGTCTGGTTTAACTACTCGAACCTGTAGAGACCTCAATTACTGTAATGCTTTAACTTCGTCCTGTGAGACATTATCTTTATTACTATTTCTACTATTATTCATCCTTGGTAGATCAAATATATGTCTTAAATCAAGTTCACAGACATTTTCAAATAAATTTAGTACTGGATGAAGTGGAGGGTTGTATAGACTCAAAACCTTAAAAGAATGATCTGTGTGATTAGAATTACCTAACAACATTCTAAGGTTTAATTTTCTGACAAAGTTTTAAGTCTAAAATAGTTTGTGCAACATTTAAATGTCTACTCGGTACAAATTTATTGCCTTTAGTTAGTAAATCAATAAGAACTGGATCAATGCAGCACATTGAGTAATTATAAATATGAAAATCTTCCGCTGCATTTTTGATAATGTTCACTTTGGGAGAAACATAATGTGCTATCTCCTGTGCTTGTTGTTGCGCTGTTTGTTTTTTTGAGGTTGCTGGCAATGTTTCTTTGGAATAGCACCTGTATGATTGGCACAATGAAAATTCTGGTTGTTATTCACATTGTCACTTTGTGCAGCATTATTGAAACAATCATTGTTATACTCTGGTCGAGTATTATTATTATTATTTCATAGGCGTTCACTATGTCTCACTACAACATTAGTAGTATTATCACCTTCCAATTCAGCAACAGAATTCCCAGTATCCTGTTGCACTGTGTTCCCCCTTAATTCGAGTTGCCTGACTTGTGCTGATGAAGGTTTAGGATATGCAGTGCCATTACTGTAAGCTTGGCGGTCATGATGCATTTTTTTATTTTTGTTGAATTTTAATCTCTCTAGAAGCTGGTCAATGCTAGAAAATGACCTTTCATAATCAAACATACCTGATAAAATCCTCATTAGCAATAATATCAGTATTTAGCTCAGAAACTTCTTTTGTAAGTGCTTCTATTTGTAATACATAATGTTTAATCATTAAATTCAGCAAGTCAAAACCCTGTTGGTCAAAGAGAGCAATCAACTCTAAATGGAAAAGAGAATCGGCAATCAACCCTGTAGGGTACTGATGAAACCTTAAGCCCTTCGGCACTATATGCTCATGCAAGCATTGTTTGAAGTAAACCACTTCCAGCTGTAATTTTTTAAGCTTTAGTAATTTGTTATCCAACAGTTTTAACTTTTCAGCTGAAGGCTGTAAACTAACCTGTGCATTTGCGGTGTTACCAGCCGGTAGTTCCTGAGATCGTTCCATAGATATGGAGATACTCAATTGTTGCTAGGGCCATGAGTTTGAGCTTCTCTTGATTTAGAGTCCTGTGATTGTGTAGAGCCATCTGGATATTATCTGAATAATCATATATTATGTTGGAATGTAAAGTAAACAAAGTCTGCCTTAAAAAGGAATAATAAAGACAGCAAAAGCTATATCCTTTATGCAGAACCGATGCAGAAAGAGAGAGAGAGAGAGAGAGAGAGAGAGATGTAAGGCATTACTGTTGAAGGATAAAGACCTGTTCACCATGTTTTTTTCATGCCATTGCATGCTGGAGCCCCCTAAAATAACAGCAAATGCTCAGACAAATTTAAAAAACAATTATTTTATCGTTTACTTGTGGCATCCTTCTCCATGATCTCAGAATATTACTTGAGAACAGTTCCTTCCCATCCTCGGACACATACATAGCAATCTCCATAATGATTTCTGCATGGTCATTAGGGTAGAAGATCAAAGATAATTCACTCCCACATGAGCTATCAGAGATCATGTACATGACAGACCTCATTACATTAATGATTCTGGATAGAGAAAGACAGCTCAGCACCATTGTATTTTTGTCCATCCTGGTGGAGTCTGTGTGTGTCAAACTATGGAGTTACCACTGACCCAAACATAACGTGTGAATGCATTCTTTGTGAACCTTAAGGCATTAGGATTATAACCATGGTTATTCATTGAGAGATATATGAACTGGATACATAATTGGCTGGTACAGATGTGTATGTTGTAGTGTTACCTTCTTAGCCTGTTGTCTAGAAGGCTAGGGTAAAAAGATTTTTTAACCATCGTAGCATAAGTTAGAGGGATGGCGATGTGCAGTATGAGTGCATTGCCTGCTGAATGAAGACTGTGGTAAGACTAGGTGAGCATTGTACTCTATTACTGGCATGACGAGAGATGAGTAAAGGGGGGTTATAACTTTTTTCACTTCAGAAGCAATGCCATTACATACGAGATGTGTAATGTGAAAGGCCTTCCTTGCCACTCTGGACACAAGATGATCAAAGTAATATTATTTTGACTTTATTTTATATGCAACGTTTAATTTACAGCATGTCTTATGAATATATATAAATGTGCGGAGGTTGACCATTAGAATATGAACTACAGTTATGTTGCTCCAGTTGTTTCCTTTAGATGTTTCACATATTTGATCTTGTTTTTTTTGGTAGAGGTTTGTCAGATTCATCAAATGACTATAAATAATGAGAACAACAGGGATTTTATAATTTTCCTAACAACATGTTTAACTGCTGAATACCATGCTTTTTCATATCCATTTCTTGTTTTATCCTGTTAGTATAAAGTGTTCACATGAATTAATGTAAAATGTTTAATTACTACAAGAAGCTGATATGTTGCAAGTACTCAGAAACTATATAGAACGTGATAATCTAGCCGGGTTGTTTATGATCCATAGTCTGACTGAATTCACAAATGGTTTATTACACCTGCTTACTGCAATAGCAGCATTTCACATATTAATAGTAGTATTGTTACAGTTTGGTATTTTTACCTGAAGATAACTTTATTTTTTAGACAGTAGCTGGTTTAATGCTGCTACTAGATTAAGGGTTAATTTAGGTGATACTATGTCACCTAGATTGGGAGTTTTAAATTCCAGAAGGAGATGGATTGTAAATATTGTTTTACTAATCAGTTATGGTATTATTTGTTTGAAAGTTTTTTTGTTGTTCACCAGTAATTTGAATAGTAAGTTTTTTCGAAGAGATCTAAAGATGATTATTTCTATTCCAACTGGGAAATCCCATGCTAAATTACTAGAAATTAATATAATATTAACACCTGATGGTCAATTTTCTAATTTATTTTGTTTAATCTTAAATGACAGCTATAAAAAGTATTTCCATTAACATTAATGGCTTAAATAATCCAGGTAAGAGAGGTAATTTATTTGGATACCTTAAACTTCATAAATCTCAACTAATATTTTTACAAGAGACTTACCTTTTCTCGGAGGATTTATCTAAACTAAATAATAAATCTTGTTCTGTTCTAGTAAGCTCTGAGCATCTTCAAGAGAAGAGAGGAGTAGCCATCTTGTGGAATAACTCACTACCATTGCCCTAAATAATAGATAGCTATAAAGACAATAAAGGAATGTTTTGTGCTATAACTTTGGAACTAAATAAAAAAATGTATACATTATTTAATATATATTAGATTCCAGGCATAGGTACTAACACGGTTAAACAACATTTAGATCAAATTGTGCATTTTACAAAAGGAAAATCAATAATAGCAGGGGACTTTAATTGTATATTAGATCATCTTCTAATAAAGGTAAAAGGAAGATCTCATTGTCAGCTAAGAAATTAAGAGATTTTATTGAAATAGAAACACCACACCAAACTAAGTAAAAAACTGCCAGTACTGGAGTATGAAGAAAAACTGCCACAACCTTGTTCTTTTAACACATTTTCATCCAATTTAATACCATGAACTTCATCAGAACTTTTAATAATAATAAAACACAAATTCTCTTAATTGGCCCAAAACAATTTAATTTACACGATGATTATAAAAAATATCTAACACAATCCGATCAAATTCTTTATTTAGGCATTTCAATAGATAAAAATATTAAGGATATCACACAAATTAACTATAACAATTGTCTTGCAATAATTGAAAATTTAACAAAGAATTGGAATAGAATACATTTTTCTATGGATGAAAGGCTCACTATTATTAAAATGATTTTTCTCTCTAAAATTCTTTACATTATTCAATCCATCTCTATACTTCCCCCGTACTGGATAATTAAAAAAAATGCAATTTTTTAAAAATTTTTATGGTTTCCAAATAAATCCAGAATTGCTTTATCTCACCATATGAAAAACTGGGATAATGGAGGTATAGCATTGCCTAATTTAGAATTTTATTCAATTTCATCTATGGTAAAAGTGATTTCTCTCTTAATTGATACTAATTATCAAGCTAAATGGAAAAAAATTGTTTGAAATATTAATGTTGGATACTATAAAAAAGAACTCTCAAAAACTGTTGCCCAGCGCAATTTGGATCCTACAAGATCAGCTTTCCACCTTTTGTTCCCTAAAATTTAAAAGTAATTATTTAACTCTTTTGTTAAAATCTTTTAGAAATGTTATATTTAAATATAATGTTTATAAAGAATGGTTATTCTTTCTCTTTCCCATAGCCTACTCATCAGGTATTCTTTTTACCTTTGACTCTAATAAAGTGTGTATCTTTAAACAGAAAAACTTATTCTTTTGGTATCAATTGATGTCAAATAATGTCTTGAAGTCAGTTAATTTACTAGATGTTGAATTCAGATTTGGGTCCCTTTATTGGTTGGAGTTACATCAAGGAAGGAATTTTATACAAAATAGAATTGCCTTAATGACTCCTTCAGTTAAGAAAGTTATACCAAACTTAATACATTACTTGATTTTATCTCTTCAGAATAATTCTCCTTCCACTAATAAGCTCTCTCAAATATATAAAGCTATCAAATCGGATTTACATGTCTACTCTGATAGTTACTGGAACCTTTTCTTTTCCATTAATAATTATTCTCCCACAGACAAAGACAAATTCAATATTTTGAAATCATCTAGTATAACTACTTCCTCATTAAGATGGAGATTATTTTCCTGGAAATATCTAAATAGATCCTTTATTACTCCTCATAAATTGAGTAAAATTGGGAAAAAATATATAAACTGTTGGAGATCTAATAATAAAGTAAATGCTGATTGGTCCCATATGTTCTATGATTGTATCGAATTGAAAAAAATGTTGGGATGATATAAATAATTTTATGCAAGCTATTTTTGCAGACAACTTTACTTTAACTAAATCTTTAATATTAGTTAACACTCCAGTTCCAGCTTGTATTAAGGTATCAGATTACCCTTTGAATTGGTCTATGCTAGCCATAGCAAGAAAAATTATCACTAGAAATTGGAAATCTAATTCCTCTCCATCTTTACAAGAATTTAAAAATCTTCTTAATGAAGCCTCTTGTTTGGAAAAACTAACCATCGGGAATAGAATTTCTAAAAATACTTCTCTTCACAGCTGGAATAAAATATATAATTTTTTACAAAAGTAGTTCTGTATTATAGTATATATCATTTGCATATTTATAAATTATTTTAAATGTATTGATCTATGGTGAACATATTGTATATAGTTATGTATTGTTTATTGTTATGTTATTACTTCATGTAAAATTCATTTTATTCTATTTTTTTAAAGATAAAAATGAGTTCATTTCATTTAACTTTATTGTATATTAAAATTTCTCAAATAAAAATGTTTTGAAAAAAAAAGACTGTGGTAACAGATTAGCTTCCAGGGGAAGTAGCTGAAGATCATTTGGGAGCATATTTTCTGGTAGTGTAATGAGTTGGCAGACTTTAAAGATTCCCTGCAGACTTCTGTGTCAGAGATACTGAGTGAGCAAATTGGCCTAACTAAGGAAATATTTTTTTGAGCTATGACATAGAATCAGAATTGCTTAGACATAGTAAGGCTTTACTGAGCCTAATTATAGTGGCTGCTGAAAAAGTAATTACTAAAAAATGGAAATCAAAGTCTAGACCAATTTTACTAGAAGAAGTGAATATAGTAACACAGATAAAACAACTGGAATTGGGATCTTTAGAAAAGGAAACTACAAAGAAAAATGGGAATTGTGGGAACAATACATGCAGAGGAGAAACAAGGTTTGAAACAAGGCAGGATCTGAATGAGCTATGTAATGTTTAGCTGACAATGACTGGATAAATTATAAGTGATATTTGCAAGTACAATTATTTCAATTATGTCAATATGGTTTGCAATGTATATTGTTTGCAACTAAAATTATGTCAATATGGTTTGTTTACATCTATATAAATATGTGATTGCCTATGTCATATGTGATAAATTACAAAAAAGATTTTTCTTGTTTAAAAAAGATCATATGTAGAAATGTACATATATTTGGTGGTATATGCTCAGGAATGAGGGTGCCACAACATGTGATGCATGAAAATTGAACTAAGGGTAGGTCGAAGAGAAGAAGTCTAGTCTTCTCGCAAGATGATGCCATACTGAAATGCTATGACTTCTCTACTCCTTGCTAGGAAGACTGAGTGCATGCACTGTCATATGACAAATGGCAGTGAGACAACAAAATCAGACTGGAATGAGAAGAGGTATATACAGAGGAATTACCTCAGTTTAGACTGTAGAACTCCCGAATCACATCCAAACATTTTCAGGAGGACGGTCTTTGGTTTAGAAGGTCTGTGTGTCAAAGTATTCATCTGTGAATTGTTATCAGGTTGATTTGACAAATGTAGGACTGTTTGCAACATGGCTGTAAAAGTATGTATTTTAGTGCAGAATATTTGATGAAAATGTGTTTAGGTGATTAATGCATTTGTAAACGTCTGGCTGGATGCAGTGTATGGATTTGATTCTAAGATAGTTTGCCAATTTTGTGTGTTTTCGTGTGTGTGTGTATGTGCGTGTGTGCGTGTGTGCGTGTGTGCGTGTGTGCGTGTGTGTGTGTGTGTGTGTGTGTGTCTGTTTTTGTGTGTGTGCATGTGTGTTTTTGTGTGTGTGTGTGTGTGTGTGTGTGTGTGTGTGTGTGTGTGTGTGTGTGTGTGTGTATGGTTGTCTATGTAGGTATATACAGTGGTGGATTACAACAGGTGAAAAACATGCAATCACTCATGGCCATTATCTTCAAGTAGCCCAGAGCAACAAATTAATATAATAAAAAAAGTTTGTTATCTTCAGAACCATTTTAGTTTGCTTATGTGCTGAACATAATGACTACTTCATCTACCTACTATCTTGACTTTTGTAACCAAAAAAAATGATTGGCACTGTAATTGATTAATTCATACACTCACTGTGCCTTTCACCTTTGCATGCACAGAATTGGACAATGCTGCTACTTTCTTTTCTTTTCTTTATTTATTTAGTTTTATATTTACTTAAAAACAGACAGATAAGTAACTAAATAAATAAATAGTTGACATAGTGATCCTTTATACAGCAGTTACACTTTCGGCTGACCGGTTTCCTGTGATTCATTAGGAAATCAACAAACAGAAAGCCTGGGAATATTAAATAATGTAGTGGGATTTGTAGATGGATGTATAACTGTGCATGGTCTTAGTATCTTAACATAAATAGTTTTTGTCCTGCAAGGCAACCAGATATAATAGCACTGACAATTGCTATCTAGGGGGATTGTATTCATAACTGCCTTTGTTTTTGCAGCATGTGTCTGGTTTTGTCATATGTGTTTGCCCTGTCCATTGTAAAATGTTTCACTTTCTGCTAAATAACTAATGATTACAGTTAATCAATAATGCTAGGCATTATAGTTTAATACTTATTCTGTCAGGAAATGCATGGTGTTAGGAAAATGTATAACTGCAATGCAATATGTAGGCTTAGTGTATTGAAATATATAACTGCAATATGCAGGTTTAGTGCATTAAGGGTTACAAGGAGTTAATACATTTATTCTGCTTATTCTGTGTGAAAATATGCAGCTGTTAGAAGCTCTGAAAAAAGAACAATGGATGTCTGTAAATTCACCATGGTCAACAGAATGCGTATTGAGGCCAGGACTGTACCTTGGATGTATCATATCAGAACTAGAGAAAGAATTGTGAGAAACTAAGGAAAGCTGAAACAAGCCCAAGGCCAGGTTGTTTTTCACAAATATGTTTTTGCAAGACAGTAATTATCTGACCATGTCAGCAGCAAATCTAATAACAGCATCTTTCTGTGAACTTGCAGAAAACTGTATAAAAACTGTAGGCTAAACTATGGAAAATCAGACAAACCTTGTACCTACATGCTTTGTCTCCTTGCTGCAAGTAATAAAGGGTGCCTTACTTGAATCTTACATTCATTGATCTTTGTGTTTTCCTTTACATATTGGTCCCTCGAGCCGGAATCCCTCACTTTACCTCGGATCAGACAGCCAGGTGGCTGAAACGCTATGGGGAAGAAACCAAATTGGTTCTTCTTATGTGAAAAGTCCTCCGACTGAATTGTTGTCAAAAGAGGCCAGCCACTTTCTGATCTGCGACTGAAGGACGGGTTTTCCGCGAATCAGCGATCAGTCATGAGGGCTCTGGTAAGGTGAATCTACTTCTTCTGTTTCAAGATCAGGGACTGGATGTGTATTGTTTCTATCAGATTGTGTTTTCTTACAGTCAGGGATAGAAAAGGTACAATCTTGTCATAGATCAGGTGAAACAGATTAATAGGCTTTAGACAGTCATTCTGAAGAGACTTTAACAAAATCCATGGTACCACATAAAAATCTGAAGGCATCAGGTAATATTTTTCTGAACAGTCTATGTAGCAAACAAAATAGGGAAAAAAATGGGTAATAATTGTACAAAGACACCCGGAAATCGATCGTTAACGGAAAATGCAAAATATATGCAGTCACAGCGCGCAGACAATATTAAATACTTTTCAAAATGGGTTATTAAGTATGAATTTGATGGAAAATTAGAAAAATCCTCACTTATCAAACTTATCAATCAACTCAAAACTGATTCTAAGGGCCAAGTTAAAAAATGACAGTTAGGAATTCCCCAGGCACACAGGTGGCTGGAGGAAGCAAACCGCAGAGACCAAAAGAACAAAAACTCAAAAACAATGTTTTTAAATAAGGAAGACAATAACTTGGTAGTGGCATCAGCACCTCTGCCTCCCCCTTCGCTGCCAAAGTATGGAGCAAGCGGACAGACTGACCCACCCCCGTTATATCCTATGCTCACTAAAGAAAGAGACTTTATAAAATTAAAACTAGCTAAAGGTAGAGATCCCATTAAAGCTAGGTCGCGAACGAAGGAAAATAATCAAGAAGAAGGATACACAACCTGTAGAAGAAGAAATATGCCCACTTATAAAAGTGCCAAACCCTCAGGCAGGACAGGAAGATCAGGCTCCAACTATCTTAGTGTATTGACCCTAGACTTCGGAAGATATCCGGAAAGCTACAGAAGGGATTCCCCATCCGAAAATTAATTTTAGAAAATTTTCAGATGATTTACAAGGAATGAGGATAAGTTATCATTTAAATGGGGAAAAATTAAAAGGGTAGTTCAACAAATTGTAGGGCCAGATTGGTACATAATTTGTGGCAATTGGAATCCTCGTGATGCTGAACAGAAACCCCTTCCTCATAGCAGTGCAGATTTAGATGCTAGAGTAAAAGGACTTACAGACCGCATCTCTGAAAAATGGAAACCTAGGGCAGACTGGACGTGCATTAATCAATGCATCCAACAGGAGGGTGAGACAGCTGACCAATATTTCGCTAGGCTGCTGGAATGTTTTAACAACCACTGTGGGATGCAGGTCCCCAAAGACCAAAAACAAGATTCCCCATATGAACAGCAGTTGAAAAATGCATTTTTAAAAGGTAGTAGTGCACCTATAAGCAGTTTTATTACAAAACATATGGTTAATCATCAAACTAGCAGGCTACAATCACTACTCGAGTATGCTAGGCATGATAAAAGGCATTTCAATAGCAAAAAGAAAAAGAAGGCTCAAGTATTTTCTGTAGAGGACGTAGCAGAAGGTTATGTAGTACACGCCGGGAAGAAGGGCAGAAAAAATGCACAGGGAGGTAGACAGTCTGATCAATGATCAGAAGACTTTATAGGATGTAGAAAAAGGGGTGAATGTTTCAAATGTGGTAAAAAGGAACATTTGGCAAGGGATTGCAAAAAAAATAAAAAAGCAACAACTGAAGATAAAGAAGGTGAGGACTGACTATATGATAGTCAGAAATCACAAGAAGAGACCAGTAGAGAAAGGACAAACGAGGATGTGAAAAGGGTAATAGAGAAAGTACAGGAAATCAATGATGGTGCGAAAGAAGATGAAGTACTAGATTTAGCTTTATTGAGCCTGGAGCTCTATTTAGCAAATACAAAACCGGAAGTTACACTTTTAGTGGAAGGCAGTAAAGTTAAATTTTTGTGTGATTTAGGGGCATCACGGACCCTGATACACCCCTCCAAATTACCAGACAATTCAGAGTCATCTGATTACATATTGGTTAAAGCAGTGAATGGGCAGCTATATCGGGAGCCCCTCTCCCACAATATCACCATAACAAATCCTGTTTCAGGATTAATACAAATAAGTAAAATTGTAGTTTCTGCAAAATGCCCAGTAAATCTCTTGGGCAGGGATCTTATGCAGTTGTTTGGCATAGCGGTGATTCCAACTATGCAGGGCATGGAAGCACAGCAATGAACTGACACCTTTATGGTTCAATCGGGGAGTGAAATGTTTTATTGGTACAGTCAGGACCTGGTTACGATTGGTCCAAGGATGTGACCAAAAAATGAATAAACGTAGCCATCAGTAAGTTTGCCTTCCAGGACATTGATAAACAGCACCTGCTGCATTGCATCCTGTATTTTTGTAACACACCAGGGCCTAATAATGAGTATGAAAAAGAATTATTTAAGCATCGTACAAACAGACTGGTACTAAGAAACATATACTGGGACGCAGAAGGAAATAGTGTAGCCAGCTGTTCACTGCCCCAGGAGTTTTTGACACGTTATAAATCCAATCGACTACCACATGTAAGCTTAACCAAGAATAAAAACATACGGTGGACAGACCTAGGGGAGAAAGTTACAAGATGGGAAAAACAAACAGAACTGGAGTTGTCAGGACAGGGAATACAAGTGCAGAAATTGAACTGGGTGACTCAAGCTAACCCAGCTGTACATCTGCAGTCTCGCAGAGACAGCTGATGAATACTCCTTCTGATGAAAAAAGAAAATGCCTTATGAGATATACCAGAGATCCTCTGGTCAGCAGGAAAATCAGATTTAGGACTTTCCGTACTGCAGGTCCAGTTAGTATTACACCAAAGTCAGCGTTTAGACCACAAAAAAGACAGTATCCCTTAAGAAAGAATGCCGAGGCAGGAATAAAACCTATTATAGCAACATTACTTAAGGGAAGGGTGCTAGTAAAATCCCCTAATTCTCCATGTAATACACCTTTATTTCCAGTCAAAAAAGCCAATGGAGAATGGCGTATGGTCCAGGATTTGCAAGCTGTGAATGACGCAGTAGTAACAAGGGTGCCTATAGTGCCAGATCCACACACTCTGTTAAATAACTTAAAACCTCAACAAAAATATTTTTCTGTGGTGGATATTAGTAATGCATTCTTTTCAATATCGATACACCCAGATAGCCAGTATTGGTTTGCATTTACATTTCAGGGAAAAAGATACACATATACGCAACTACCACAGGAATATTGTGAGAGCCCTACGATATTCTCACAAGAAATGTCAAGTAACTTGGCAAGGTTTTATCCACCAAAGGGTAGTCAGGTCTTACTTTATGTTGATGACATTTTGTTGGCGGCCCCCACCCTGCAGGATTGTAGGGAAAATACCGTAGCGCTTCTACGATTTTTAGCCACTGAGGGACATAAAGTAAACAAAAATAAGCTACAGCTCTGGAGAAAACAGGTTAAGTACCTAGGATATGTGATATCCAAGGAAGGTAGAATTCTAGATAAAGACAGAAAAGTGGCACTCTTGCAGGTACCAAAACCCACCACCAAGAAGGAAATGATGTCCTTCTTGGGAATGACTAATTTCTGTCGAAGCTGAATTCCAAACTATGCCTTGGAAACTGCACCCCTAACTAATATTATATATAAGAAGCCTATGGCAGTGCAGGAGTTGTTACAATGGACATCAGAGGCAGAATCTGCCTTTTGTAAACTGAAACAATTAATAGCATCCTCTCTAGTTCTGGGATTACCAAATGATCATAAACGATTTTTCCAGACTGTAGATTGCAAGCAGGGTTATATGACATCGGTACTAACACAACAACATGGGGATAAGCAACGCCCCATTGCTTACTATTCATCACGATTAGACCCAGTGGCACGGTCCTTACCCCACTGTGTGCAGGCAGTAGTTGCAGCAGCAATGGCAGTGCAAGCTTCGGCCTCAGTAGTCTTGTTCCCCCCCCTCACTCTGAAGGTACCCCACGCAGTCGCAATTATTTTGCTACAAGAAAAGGTGGCATATCTTTCCCCTGCTAGGCATCTGTCCTACATGACTATATTGTTGAGCCAACCTCATATGACAATTGAACAATGCACAACTTTAAACCCTTCTACTCTGCTCCCGACCCCTGCAGACGGCACATCGCATCGCTGCCTGCAGGTAATCGAGCTAGAAAAAATCTCACAGATGTCCCCTTGAAAAATGCCGAGGTGACATACTACATGAATGGCTCATGCAAAAGGGGTCCTGCAGGACATAACCTAGTAGAATATGCAGTAGTCTCTGATACTGAGGTTGTAGAAGCAAAATCCTTACCACACAATTTAACTGCACAGGCAGCAAAATTGATTGCCCTGACACGGGCATGTACCTTAGCCAGGGGTAAATGTGTAAACATTTTTACTGATAGCCAGTACGCTTTTTCCACATACATGTGTTTGCACAACAGTGGAAAAAACGAAAAATGATAACATCTACTGGCAAACCTATAAATCATGCGCAGTTTACTTTAAATCTTTTAGAATCTATTCAGTTACCTCAGAAGGTGGCCATTTGCAAATGTTCAGCTCACACTAAGCAACAAAATAGGATTTCAAAAGGTAATGCAAGAGCTAATAGAGCTGCAAAACAAGTAGCTACAGAAGTATTTCTTTTAAATGAGGAATTACAACCCTCTGAAATTCTGAATCTGGATATGTTAAAAACAATGCAGACACTCACTACACAAGCTGAAAAACAGCAATGGATAAAACGAGGAGCAATCCTCGAAAAGGGGTTGTACATTTCTAAGGAAGGGAAACCAATACTGCCCTTTAATTTGTTCCACTATGCGGCATTGTTGAGCCATGGGCAGTGCCATGTCTCAACACGGGGGATGATACAGTTGGTAAACCAGGTGTTCACAACGTACGGATTTACAAACTATTCTAAAAAATTTTGTTTAATGTGTCAAATCTGTAACAAACACCATGCACAGGGGGCGATAAAGCCTAAGCAAGGGAGTTTTCCCACACCACCATATCCGTTTCACACTATCTGTATGGATTTCATAAAACTAAACAAATGTGAAAACAAGAAGTACTGCCTTGTCATTATAGATATGTTCTCCAGGTGGGTGGAAGCTTTTCCAACTAAAAATCCAGATGCAGCTACAGTAGCAAAGGTACTTGTTAAGGACATTATTCCTAGGTTCGGTATTCCGGAAAGAATCTATAGTGACAACGGTACGCACTTTGTAAATCAAACCATACAGCAGCTGAGTAAGTTTTTTGGAATTTCTCTTAAAAATCATTGTGCATATCATCCGCAGTCTGCAGGGCTGGTTAAAAGGCATAATGGCATACTGAAAAGCAAACTAAGGAAATTGATAGCTGAAACAGGAAAAACCTGTCTGTACTGTTTACCTTTGGCATTGTTGAGCATGAGAACTGTCCCTACAGCAAAAGGACTGACTCCTTTTGAGAAGCTGTATGGGAGGGCTTATTATACACCCCAGTGGAAACCTCTTATGTCATCAGACCAGGAAGCTTATTTTACGTTAGCTGAATATATGAAAAAGTTGTTGAGTTCTAAACATCTGGTGCAGTTTAATTCTGTTTCAGGTCAAAAACAAACCGAAACATCGGAAGTGACAGTGACGCCAGGAGACTGGGTGTGGATTAAAATCGTGAAGCGAAAGAACTGGGCATCGCCAAAGTGGGAAGGTCCCTACCAGGTGCTTCTTTCAACACATACTGCAGTCAAAATAGCAGAGCGAGCTTTGTGGGTACATCTGATGCACTGCAAGTTGGTGAAGAACTTCGAGCTGGACAAAGACCTTACCTCTCCATCGGGACCCTAAGCACAAAAGTCTGGCTACAAAGGAGGGTCAGATCAATAGGAACTGATTCATCTCAAACCCAGTGAAGCAATCACCGGTGCTAAGGTCCTATAGGGCAGAAAGTAAGATCACGTGTCCTAGGCGAAAATGACGGAAGCAAGAAAGATCCAAATACATCTGTTTGGAGAAACCGGAGAAAACAGGAATGCAAAGCAATCATTCCCGCAGAAATATTGCATGACCATCCTGTTAACTGTACTGGTAGCAATAATCTTTTTATTGTGGCCATTTCTCTTCTCTGCCCCACAAGTAGAACAAAGTAAATGTGCAAAGTGGCACCCAAATTTCAATACTTATCAGGCTATTAAGCACGCTTATGCAGACACCCTCAATATCTCCAATTGCTGGGTCTGTGCAACTATTCCTACTGCACATGGAGGAATACCCTTAATACAGATTCCCTTAAATATGAACCAAAACTGGCAAGCACTGCTGAAAGATGCAGTGAATGTGACATCAGTTAAAAGAGTGACCCTATTCTTACCCAAGGCAAAAAGAGGAACAGTGTGCTTTCAAAACTACGGAAAAACAAAGGTTGGAAATAGCATCTGTAACATGACAGTGATACATTACTGTACTGGAAATTCCTGCACCACGACAAATGAGGGCCAACAATTGCAAGTTGGCAATAGCAATGACTCCACTGAAAGAAAGAAAACGGTTGATAAAAATCAAATTGTGTATAGTAAAATGTTCTGGGCTATGACACAACAAAAGCCCGGCAACTATAAATTCAGCAACATCTCAGTCGCAATTCCTGACTGCTACTTCGTGTGTGGTGATAGAGCATATAAATGACTACCAGGCAATTGGTCTGGAAGCTGTTTTCTGGCATATCTGATTCCAGCAATACGACATGTATTGACACTACCCCAGGGGAAAATTCGAAATGTTCGAGAAATCAAGAAACCCACTAATCCGGTGGGACAAGTTGATGCATCCTGGATATATCACCATGATTTAGCCCATGTGAATGACAAAGGACTGTCGCACATGGAGCTGGGTGATGACGTCATATCTTGGGCGGGCATAATACCAGCATACGGAGCAGTGAAATTGATCTGGGAGCTGAGAAAACTATCCAAACTTCTTGAAACGATGAGTAATGTGACTTTTTCCACCCTAGAATTGGTGACTGATGAACTCACAGCCACGAGGACAGTTGTGGTTAAAAATCGCATGGCTCTTGATTTCACCCTAGCGGCGAAAGGAGGTTTGTGCACTTTAATCCAGGAGGAGTGCTGTTCGTTTATTCCTGACAACAAACATGAAACAGACAGCCATCTCAAAATAATTCAGCAAGTGTCGGCTATGACCAAACCAGGACCAAATCCATTGACAGACTTTTTCCAAAAATGGTTCGGGGGTTGGGGCAGCATCATGATGAACATTCTGATTGCCATCTGTGTAGGGGCAGCCTTACTGATGGTGTGTGGATGCTGCTGCATCCCCTGTATAAAAGGACTAGTTGAAAATTTCATAGATGCTTCAATTTCAAAGACTTTATATCAGAATGTTGAGTTAGAGGTACTAATTAAAAGCTGAAGAAAGACTTTCACAAGCTTAAACTGAATGACTCTCTAACTGCAAATCCTGAGTGGAAAATGGTTAAGGGAAGAAAAACTGTTTATGTTTGTTTTGAAAGTAAAATAAAGTATTAGAAAGGGGGAAATGTTAGGAAAATGTATAACTGCAATGCAATATATAGGCTTAGTGTATTGAAATATATACCTGCAATATGCAGGTTTAGTGCATTAAGGGTTAAAAGGAGTTAATACATGTATTCTGCTTATTGTGTGTGAAAATATGCAGCTGCTAGAAGCTCTGAAAAAAGAACAATGGATGTCTGTAAATCCACCATGGTCAGCAAAATGTTTATTGAGGCCAGGAATGTACCTTGAATGTATCATATCAAAACTAGAGAAAGAATTGTGAGAAACTAAGGAAAGCTGAAACAAGCCCAAGGCCAGGTTGTTTTTCTCAAATATATTTTTGCAAGACAGCAATTATCTGACCATTTCAGCAGCAAATCTAATAATAGCATCTTTCTGGGAACTTGCAGAAAACTGTATAAAAACTATAGGCTGAACTATGGAAAATCAGACAAACTTTGTACCTACCTGCTTTGTCTCTTTGCTGCAAGTAATAAAGGGTGCCTTACTTGAACCTTACATGCATTGATCTTTGTGTTTTCCTTTACACATGGTGATTCAAAACGTGTTGGTCTGTAACTATTTAAATTAATTATAATAATATTTCAAATTTGCCCCTGATTTTGGTTCTTTGTCATTCTTTGCTTTAGGATTTGCCCCTGATTCTTAAGCAATAAGGTTGAAAGCTATTGTCTGCAGGCTGGCTGTGGTGAAAGAAGCTTGTCATCTGCTCAGCGAAACTTCCTGGCTTTTGACCTGTCACCATGTTGTGGTCTGTGCCTTTCTGCCAAATCATTGAGGATTTCAGACATTAAATGGGGATGCCAGATGCTGGCTGCAGATGAATGTGTTTACCCTCTTGTTGTTTCATCATTTTAAAACCTATGACTAGTGTGCATTTATATGAACTATATTTGAATATTTGTTATTGGGCAGTCATGTGAAAGAAAGTCTAAATTGTCCCTGGTATCACAGAATATCCCTGATTGTACTTTATATCTTTGGTTTGTGCCTTATTAAATTCTGGTTTTATAATAAATCATTGAGGATTATAGTTACTTTGGTGGGAGATGGGACTTGGGATGAAAATAACTTACCATCTTTTCTTTTTTAAAGATTTCATAAGAAATATATTGGATGGTATTTGTGCAAAGGATTAAAGCACTGAGCAATTAATGATTTGCATCCTATACACACAATGCAAGTTTGATTCTTTTCACCTTAATTTGCTTATTTTGTGACTCTGAGCATGTAATTTAACCACATAGTACTCCCAGGCCACCTCATTAGTCAGGCATTGAGAGACTAGTGTGCATCTGTGTAAAGCAAGTTGGGATACTTTATTATGTTTTTAATTACAATCAGGCACTTGAAATGTAAACAGTCATGTGGTTGTAATTAAAGAGTATGAACATTAGTGGAATATAATGGCAATGCTTTGAATGATGCACACACACACACACACACACACACACACACACACACACACACACACACACACACACACACACACACACACACACACAAACATATAACACTCTCAGTAGAGATGCACCATGGAATTACTTTCATGAAGAAACATCACTGACAGAGTCGTCTTGAAATACATTGCATCACTCACATTCAAAACACAAGTCAAAATGTTTGATGTCAGAGCTCGTGGCCAAAATGATATCTTGAATGCAGCAGATTTTATTGTTCTGTAGTATTAGAAAGTGAAAGTTTTTGACAAGAATTTACTATCAGATTTGATCCAATCAATATTAGAAGTGAAGGAAAATCTGTATTGGGTCACATGATCAATATTCATCAAAAATCAATAATAATAATTAAAATCCTGACCAAATATACATCTAAATGCCAGATGATGGAAACAATTTCCAAACAACTGAGCAAGAGATCATTTCTATAGTGGTTTCTGAAAGATATTGCCACCCATACAAGAATTATCCTTAAAAATAAGTATATATATATATGTGTGTGTGTTATATATATATATATATATATATATATATATTATATATATATATATATATAATACATATATATATATATATATATATATATATATATATGTGTGTGTGTGTGTATGTGTATACATATATATATATATATATATATATATATATATATATATATATATATATATATATATATATATATATATATATATATATATATATATACACACCCACACACACACACATATATGTATGTCTATATATCAGGAAATGGCCACATATGATTTTAACTTCTAAAATAATGATCCAACAACAAAATACGCACAAATAAAGTAAAAAACAAGTTTAAAAGACATAAGGAGAAGAATGGGTGAGTAAGGCAAGAAAAAAAAACTTTTTTTTGCTAAAACAAAATAACTGGCTACTGAATATAATGAATGACTTAGAAAGATGGGATAGAAAGAAATAATATGAGAATAGTTTGTGTGCATGAAAACATGGGATGAGAAAAATATTATTAATTTCCTCTCTGGATAGATTCCAAATGTGCTAAAATCCAAGAGAGCTTATCATATGGTATATCATAGATCTCTTACAAAATCTCCAGATAGGAAGGAGTCCCTTCCTAGTATATAACTGTCAAATTCATATCTCATGTCTTGATAAAGAACTTGTTACTAAAGCTGTTTGGGCAAAATCCCTCAGAAATCTGCACTCCCGTCATCAGCTTTAATAACTATTCACAGAAAATAATGGCAAAAAGGCATGTTAACCACCAGTAAGGTCACTACAATGTGATATTAAGTACCACATTTTATTTCCAGCAAGGTTAAGAATCTTTCCCTTGCAGGCATCATTTGACATATTAGAAGATGTTATTTTATTTCCCAAATCTAAAAAAATCAGCATTCGTCAGCAATCATCGCAAAGAAACGGGCTGGAGCCATACAAGCCTAAAGAGGCACGCAAAGAGACCTGGATGTCAGGCTGTTTGTTCAAACAAAAACAAAAAGACTATCATACTATATGGGATTACTTCTTTCCTTTATGCCAACAGAATGCCATATCAGGCTCTAGTTCACCTAAAACCCCTGAAATTATGAATAGGATAAAACAAGCATTGAAAAATTGACTAACCAAATTAATGAATCCATCCACAACCCCTTTTTTTGCACAAGGGGTAGGGGTGTCACTTCAACAGTGATAATCATCTAGAGTAAAGGTCTACATCACTAGATGGCTAGCCCTGCCGCAGTAGATATTCCACACACACACACACACACACACACACACACACACACACACACACACACACACACACACACACACACACACACACACACACACACACACACACACACACACACCTACGTCTAATTTAGAGCATCCATTCCACTTACTGCATGTCTTTGGAATGTGGGAGGAAACCGGAGCACCAGAGGAAACCCACACAAACACAGGAAGGAAATCCAGACTCCACACAGAAGGCATCTCAGCTGAGAATCAAACCAGAGAACCTCTTACTATGAGGTAGCAACACTATCTGGTGCACCACTGTGCTGAATAAATGAATGAAGTAATATAAATTATTCCTGAAAGAGGAGTTTATCGTTTAAATGTGTTGGTATGGTAATACTTGTTTGCTTGCCTCCAGGGCAATAATAACCACACATTCACGTTTCATTTGCATTTGGCTAAATTAATCTTTCTGTGGGAGTATTTGTAATTTACATCTGTTAAAGATGTCATCAAGTTATTTGTGTACTTCACGTGCCAGAGTCTAATGCACTACTTATGGTCTACCATAGATTATCTTGTCAGCACTTAATGGACAATGGTGGTACATGAATGTATTTGCAACTAAATATGAATGCATTTTTTCATGGGCTTCACCTACCTGCAATCTCTGTTCCCTAGAACAAAGTCTCTAAATATACTCTATCTCAGGTTTACTGCCTTGAAGGAAAGAAAACAGAGAATGAATTGCCTTTTGTGTCATGAAGGTACAAACTTGTTGATAGCTTGTATAAAGATTAAGGACATGGGAAAGAGCCCCTACACCATTTGGTGCAATGGGGCTATTGTGCTGGTAAAAATGCATTGATATTATATTTTAATTTATAATATCAGGCAGATGGTTTGGGAAGGCATTGTGGTTGATGAGTCAGGAGTCAGCTTGGCATGTGGCAGATCAGGCAGACCCAGGTAATCAAACATCCCAGTTGCACAAAAGCATTTATAAACATTGGCAATTATGTTTAATTTTTTCTTATCAAGTTTCCCATACTTTTTTTCTCATTGGAAGTCAACATATGAGATATAAGACCAAGCAGTTTCTCACTACCATTATGCATTTTGTGCGAAAGTGCAGCTCCAGTGCCTTTAATTGAAGCACGATTTAAGAGCACAAAAGTCTCTCATAACTGTATAATGACAAAGCACATCAACAAAATGTAGAATAGTTTATCACATTTGTAATTTTTTCCATGTTCATAGCACATCTGTGTATAACAATTGATAAAAATGATTTAATAAGGTTGTTAGATTTGGTAATAACTGTGAAAAAATTAGACACTTATTTGTGTTAGCATGTCTGGCTGAAGCTCTGTATATAATTTCAGATTGATCTGTGTATTGTATGTCAGCATGTCTAGCTCTGGAAAGGTAAATATGTTCTTACATGTTGAGTTGATTTATGATCTGTTTGTACAGAATGTTTTAAAGACTTGAACAGTGTCCTTTTGCATTTCTAACTGTGCATACTTGTGATGAAAAATTCTAAAGGCAAACTGTCTCAAATTTGGCTGATCTGCAGATGAGGTCATTGGAATGCTGACAGTTGCTATGTGTTACTGTCAGAAGCTGAAAGACAGGAAGGAACTTTAGAAATCAGCTGTTGGTTGATTTTCAAAATATGAAATGAAAATTAGAACTAGAAAAGTTATGACAGGCTAGTCTATAAAAGAGTCTGCTGAAGACAGTAGAAGTCAGTTGTCAGTTACAGAAGTTAGTTGTCACTTAACAGTCAGATGTGTGTTGTTCACAGATGTACTGTGCAGTGGATACCCAAAATAACTCACCAAGAACTGTAAGCCTGCCTTTGCTCTGCTGTAGTAATTTAGTTTAGATCAGGGACAGTGTTCTTTAGTCAGATATGAAAATTATAACTAATCAGTTAGGTCAGTTAGAGTTTTTCTGAATGCTGGATTTCTATCATACAGTATTGATTTCATTTTCCTGGTGATTTTGTTCTGTTTATTTATTGGAAATTACTGTTTTATATTTTTAATCATTTTGCTCATTATTAAATATTTTATTAACTTACATTGTGGCCGGTCAATCACTGTTTTCTTTAGTGACTGGAGAGTGCTTATACTTGCCTTGATAACTTCCAGGGCCCCTCCAAAAGCCTGGCTGCTTAGGTAATTTGCTATTATTTGTTTTAATATCTAATTTTCATAATTGAACACCCCCTTTATACAGGCAAGAAGACACTCTGATTGGTGGCAGCTCATTACCTTATTATGTTGAGGAAGGGACACATTTGGAAATCTGTGTCAGGCTTTCCCAGAAGTGTTTGGATGTGTGAGAGTTAATCTACTAAGTGTAAGTGTATCCAAGGTCTTAATCTGGAACACATTGCTCTGAATTGTGTAATAAGGAGTTATATTTGAGGTGGACAGAGGTATACAGACCAGTCCCAGTCTATAGAACATGTTCTTGTTGTGTTCTTAAGGGAAAATCATGGAATATTACTCCTGTTTTAGTGACAGTCTCACATTGGAGTCAGTAGTGAGGATTGAATCAACTCCTTATTCAGTGACCCAGGATAGTAGGGGACGTCACATTATTGGTGGCAGTTCAGTGGGATATTATCTGGATGTCACATTTATTGGTGCCAGTGGTGTGGGCTTTTTAATTGGACTTCAGTACCCTGTGAGTAGCTGTCATTCGGGTGTGCACTCTCGACAGCCACAAAGTAAACATACAGAATCTCAGTCCACCGCAGTTTTATTTATTTTAGATAGTCAGGGAAGGCAGGCAAAGATGTGAGCAGAAGACTATAGTAAGCTGACAAAGAACCAGTTGGCCAAGGGCTGTGAAGCCAAAGGAGTGGTGCATGTCAACATGACTAAGGAAGCAATGATTTCAACCTTAGTTGCATCTTCAGCTCAAATCAGCTGTTCAAAGGATATCCAGTTTGGTATTGGGGATTTGCAGCCTGCTGAGAAAGGACAGTCCATATTTTCTTCAGAGGACCTGAGGATCCATATGGAGTTACAGAAACTGTGCCTGGAGGTAGAGGAAATAATGTGAGGTCTGGAGGGTAAAGAAAGGGACAATCAGCACAGATATGAACTGGAGGCTGAAGAGAAGTGACGTCAATATGAACTGAAAGCCAAATGGCTGGAGCTTGAAGAGAGACTGCACCTGGAAGCCCAACAACTGGAGGCCATATGTCTTGAACCAGAATCAGCAGAGAAACTGAGACATTTAGAAGCTCAGGAAAATGAGAGAGAGTGCCAGCATGAAGTGGAGCTTCTTACCCTTCGAGACAGTCATGGCAATAATAGGGAAGGGAATAGCCAGACCTCAGAAGCTGTACAGGTCAGTAAACCTTTTCCTCAATACAGGGATGGAGATGACTTTGGTAGTTTCATTCATATATTTGAGATGGTATGTAGACAGTATGACGGTGACTGTGAGTGCTGGGCTCAGCTCCTGACTCACTTTCTCCATGGTAAAGCTGTTCAGGCCAAGTTAAAACTGCCTGATGTAGACTGTTTGAATTATGTTAAAGTTAAAACTGTTTTTTAGATTGTTTTAAACTAAAACCTGAAGCTTATAGAAAAAAAAAGTTTTGTGAACACAGACACAAGGCAGATAAAAGTA
This sequence comes from Protopterus annectens, assembly GCF_019279795.1. Lineage (NCBI taxonomy): Eukaryota > Metazoa > Chordata > Ceratodontiformes > Protopteridae > Protopterus > Protopterus annectens. The sequence continues at coordinate 1,089,375,383 of NC_056727.1, read as the reverse complement.
TATGTTATTATATTGCTGATTTAAGTACTTACTTTCACAGATGGGTGAGTAGGTGACAAATCACCAATTATGAGTGACTGACAGACATTTTGGTGAGGGAACAAGCCCTCAGTACATTGCCTGATGTAATGAGAATCTGGTTAGCAGACTGAGAGTGTAACTCTGCTGAGGAGTTGGGGAGAAAAGGGGATCTCTACTTAGCAAGCAGAGCACCAGTGCATAAGAAAGGGATACCCAGTGCTGCACATGGATATAAGGGAACCCATAGGGTAGTCTAAACCACTCCAACAGAGTACACCAGTAACAGGGTAAACTACTAGTCTAATTACACAGTTAGGGATTAGATTTTTCAAATGTAACCAGAGGGGCCACATAGTAACCAAATGCCCATCAAAGAAAGGTGAGAAACAAAAGATGAGGGGAGCTGAGTGGTGATGACAAACTGCCAGTGGTAAGTTGCTTGGAAATAGCAGGGGTGCCAAAATATCACCAAAATGTATATCCTATCTTAGTAGATGGTAAACAGGTTACTGCTAAGAGAGACACAGCTTCTGATATAACCATTGTGAGATGTGCAGTGGTTAGAGAAGATAAGTACTTGCTTGGACAGTCCACTCCAGTCAGTGCTTTGGGAGGGACCCCATTCCAAGTACCTTTGACTAGCTTTCATCTTGACTGGGCGGGCGGAAGAGGAAGCAAGCAGGTAGATGTGTTTGAGGATATTCCTGCAGATGTCCTGATAGGGAATGACTTTGATTATGCAATGCCTTGTGTGCATGCAGTGGCACACAGTCAAGCCTGGAGACAGGCATGTAGGTCCGGTGGCCTGGGAGAGACCCAGACAGATCTCATACCTGAAGCTGGGACGGGTGTTGTGGCTGTTTCATAGAAGAAGCTACCCTGTACCAGTAAGTCTGAAAGTGAGCCTAAGCTGCTGGTAGGTACTGATTTCCCCTTGGACACGGTGACTACAAGGATGGAGATGAGTGATAGTACTCAGATTGACAGTGTGGTACAGCTGTTGGAAGGCACTAGGCTTCCTGCAGAATGGGAGTTTGGGAGGGTCACAAATGTAAAGTTGAGACAGGCTAAACTTATAGACCCTACATTACAAAGCTTGAGGGAGATGGCTAAGGAGGCACCTGAGGTTCAAGGAAGAGGGGAGTCTGTATACGGGAAGAAAGTTTTGTTGTATAAAGAGTAGACATCTAAGGCAGGGCTAAAAGGTGAAGTGGTATTACATGTGGTAGATCCCAGAGCTTACTCTCTGCCACTTCTAGATATAGTCCCTAGTATTTCTTGTGCAGGTGATATTGAGGCAGACTAGGAAGGTTTTCTATATAAAGACTGGACACCTAAAGGAGGTCTGGAAGGTGAGGTAGTATGGCAGTTGGTAGAGCTTAGAGGATACCATCTGCCACTTCTAGCTAGCATTCCTGATATCCCTTTTGCAGGTGATTTTGATGTAGAAAAGGTGGCATGTGCTTTGCTAGAAATTTTCAGCATGGTGGGTTTTCCAGCTGACTGATCAAGGTGCCAGCTTCATTTTAGGCCTACTGACTTGTTTGTGGAAGCATTGTGGGGTGAAACATATGAAGAACACCCTTACCATCCCCAGACTAATGGACTGATGGAGAAGATAAACTCTACATTAAAGACTATGCTACAGGCATTTGCAGACTAGTTAAAAAGGGCAGGGTTAACCATTAAACCTACTAAGTGTCAGGTGGGTATGGCAAAGGTCAATAACTTAACACACAGAGTGGGAAGTGGGAAGATTAGTCCAGAACCTGTCAAAATGGAAATGATTCAAATGTGGCCAGTTCCTGTTACTAAAAAGCAAGTGAGAACATTTCAGAGACAGCAGGGTACTGTGGAAAATTTGCTCCCAGTTGTGGTGCAATGGCTGCACTCCTTACTGACCCAACAAGAAAAGTAAACTGGATAAGGTAGTGTGGACCATAGATGGTGAACAGGCATTCTAAAAACTTAAGGAGATTTTGGGAGGAACCCTTGTGTTGGCCAGCCCAGATTAAAGTGAAGAGTTTGTTGTGCAAGTGGATGCTTCATATTGTAGGGTGACAGCTGTGATCAGCCAAGTTTATTCAGAATGAGATAAACACATCAGTGTAGTTTATAATGCCAATGCAAATAGATTGCCCAGGAGAGGAGTGGGCTGATATTCCCAGACAGACCCATTTTTCTCGTGTTGATTTTCAAGGGTCAGTTGAAAACTGTGCTTGAGTCATGGAGGGAGAAATGTGAAGAAATTAGACACTGTTATTTATGCTAGCATGTCTGGCTGAAGTTTTGTATTTAATTTCAGATTGACCTGTGTATTGTATGCCAGCATGACTAGCTATGGTATTGTAAATAAGCTCTTACATACTGATTTATGATCTGTTTGTACAGAATGTTTTAACGACTTGAATAGTGTCCTTTTAAATTTTTAACTGCATGTTTGTGAATAAAGATTCTAAAGGCAAGCTGTGTTGGATCCATTTGATCTGCAGATGATGTCATAGGAATGCTGACAGTTGCCATGTGTTAGTCAGAAGATGAAAGACAGGAAGGAACTTTAGAAATCATCTGTTGGTTGATTTTCAAAATATGAAATGGAATCTAGAACTACAGTTATGACAGTTAGACTAGTCTATAAAAGAGCATGCTGAAGGCAGTAGAAGTCAGTTGGCATTTACATAAGTTAGCTGTCACTTAACAGCCAGTTGTGTGTTGTTCACAGATGTACTGTGCAGTGGATACCCAAAAGGACTCACCAAGAACTGTAAGCGTACCTTTACCCTGTTGTAATAATTTAGTTTAGATCAGGGACATGTTCTTTAGTGAGATAAGAAAATTATAACTAATCAGTTAGATCAGTTAGAGTTTTTCTGAATATTGGATTTTTATCTTACAGTATTGATTTCATTTTCCTGGTGACTGAGTTCTGATTGTTTATTGGAAATTGCTGTTTTATATTTTAGTCATTTTGCTCATTATTAAATATTTTTATTAATTTACACTGTGGCTGGTCAATCCCTGTTTTATTTAGTGATCGGAGAGTGCTTATACTTGCCTTGATAACTTCCTGGGCCACTCCAAAAACCTGGCTGCTTACATCATTTGCTATCATTCATTTTAATATCTTATTTTTATAATTAGACACCTCCATTATAAGGGTAAGAAGACACTCTGATTGGTGGCAGTGCATTTCCTTATTATTTTGGGGAAAGGGCACAGCTGGAAATCTGTGTCAGGCTTTCCCAGGAGTGTTTGGATATGTGAGATGTAATCTATTTAAGTGTGAGTGTATCAGAGGTCTTAAACTGGTACACATTGCTCTGAAATATGTAATAAGGAGTTATATTTGGGGTTGACAGAAGTATGCAGTCCAGTTCCAAGCTATAGAGCATGTTCCTGCTGTGCTCTTAGGGGAAAATTGTGGAATATTTCTCTTATTTAAGTGACAGTATCACACTGGAGTTAGTAGTGAGGATTGAAGCTCTTTAGTTACTCACCCAGGATAGTAGAGTATGTCACATTAATGGTAGGAGTTCAATGGGATATTATCTGGACATCACAATAACTTTTTATAATGGGCAAGTAAACCCAAGCATTCTTTCAACTCAGCAGGACTGAATTTGGCTGAAAGGCTCCTTAGGCACTGAACTGAGCCCTGTAGAAGTAGGGATGGGCTCTGTTATGTTGGCCACAGAAAAGTGTGGGACCATACACCCCATTTTTTAAAGGCCAATCCAAATTTCTTCAGGGAATTTAAAGACATCCATTAAATAGTGACTCTTTATACGCAGGCTCCATTTACACACCAATTTCATGCATATTCCTAATAATAACTTAACTATATTTTAGCTTACGAGGAGTTCAGCCCCTCGTTTTTAATCAGAGATTATTAAGGTTATAAATAAAAGTTTGACAAGACTGGGGAAATCTTTGAAAGTAATTCCCAGAGTCAAGAAACAATGAAGTAAATTATTATGGCAGGGATTGAAGAATAAAGAGACAGTGGTATAGCTATGGCTTTTTTGAATATGCATTCATTTAATTAAAAAAAAGGGTGAAAAGACTGTTAACCTTAACTGTGAACACAAGCAGCTCACCACTATGTAAGGGAAATATCAATTTTAAGTGCCCTTTTGATTATAGTACCCAGGTCAGTTATTCCATTAATTTTGCAGTCAACATAGAAATCTATATCATGCTTTGTTTTGCTTTAGGAAATCATTTGTTCTGCATTGATAAGATGGATGATGCAAGTACCTTACAGTTTTCACGAGATCATATTTGTAAGGGGTGCTTCACCAGCACAGATTATTTGAGGTCTTATTTGAGTTGTTGGCTTCTAGAAAGCCAGCTGTTTTTCAAGTTTTTCAGTGCATAAGATGCTGTTTTAAAAGACTTTTTATACTAACTGGTAACCATTGATTTCTTACAGCTGATATGGATAGAAGTTATACAATATACTAACATAAAATAAATGTAATAACTTAAAATTCATCTTTACAATTATATTTTGAAGGTATCTTACTTTTAGGCTAGAAGCATTTATATTGGAGGGTTTATTGTTCAGCAATGGAAATGGCAGTCAGGAGTTTTGTTATAGTCATTCTCATTTTTGTTTTACCTTTAGCCATAAGACAGCATTTGACTGCCTAATATTGATATTTCCTGCCAGTTTCCTTTGTGGTGTAAAACTGTCTTTGTTAATGTACTTTTAAATATTTGTCTTTGACAACACAAACAGACTGTACAACTGTTTTGGGGGGATGCTGTCACCACTGCTGTTTTTCCTTTGATGCATGCTTGCCTTTAGTATTGTGAAGCTATTTACTATCTTGCATATGACAAAAACCTTATATATATTTTTGATACCCTCAAACCTCATCCTACTGTCCTAGCCCATGTTGCCAAACATCCGTGCCAGGTCTACCAGACCCCCTCCCAGACTACACCAGCATTGCTGGGCCCAGTTGCAAATCTAAAGGGCATTCTGGGGACTCAGCTAGTTGTGCTTCTGCCTTGGGGGTTCTTTTTATATCCTCTACTCACTCCCTTTCCCCACCCTGTATGCCCATCAACTATATCTGAGGGTAGCTCCCTTTCTGGACCACACCTCCCCTTAGTGAGCATCATCATCATTGAGGACCCTCTCATCAAGGACAGGAATGCCCATCTCTCCCTGCCACTTGGTCACTCACTGAAGCCACTAATCAAACCCATGTTGCCTGGATGTTGGTCAGGGCTTTATCTCTCTACACTATGAGAACATTCAAATACCTTATGGCTTCCTGTTTTTAATTTGAAATTCTCTGCCTCACTGCTTAAAGAAGGGTTTGTAGAGCAAATGATATAAGTATTAGCGCTACAAACCTGAACTCATGTCATTTAATTTTGTAGGGTTCTAGTTGTTAGTTTCAAGACTCCAAACTAGTGGCATATTTTAATGATCTCTAGCTATGGAATATTTGGACTTCCTGACCTATCTATTCCCCCTTCCAATCTGTCCAAAACAACCCTTTGTGTTGCTTTTCAGCAGCTTTCAGAGATATTTGGGGCACTAGTATGAAATAAATGAAGATATATTTCAATTCTTGGTTTTAGGAAAGTGTTTTTTATGCTGAGTGGTACAGCCACAAGTCAGAACATTGTGTTCCTAATCACAGACTACAGTTATTTTCATTTATTCTTTGACACATTTATATCCCACTGAATTCTATGAGTTATATTAATTGCCTATAGTTCTATTGAAAAGGGCATTGCACAAGGAGATAACCTTTTCGAAGAAGAGGCTGCCCCTGATAGTAGTTTTTGTTGCTGTTGCTTTTGTTCTTATGGTGTTGCGATAAGTATATCATCTTATAATTTGGGCCTCTGCTGATATAATTGTTTGATATGGATGTAGTTATACTATTTTAAGTTAGGCCAACTAACAGAATTCTTTTAAAATCAGATGTGCTAGTAATGCTGATTTCTGCTTGGCTGCTGTAGTCCTGATTTTTAATTAATAGTTTAGGGTTAGTTATTTTTTTGGTTCATAGTTGGTAGGGTTATTTATAGGAGCTTAGGGGAGATACTTTATGAGCTAGCATTATATCATAATTTTTGCATGTGCAGCAGGTGATTTTATTTATTTATGTATGTATGTGTTTATTTATTATTTTAATTAGGGTTACAAGCAGTCCTGTTACTTAATTTGGACCAGTTTATCTACACTCCAACCAGAGCATGATAAAATCCTGGACTTGCTCTTTACCGATATGAGACAGTTTTGCTTCTCACCAGTTTTAACTTCCTTCCTGACCAAATCAGACAGGAAGCCAAACACATTAACCTTAAGATTGAAGTCTGAGTCATCTTCCAATACATCAGTATTCAGAGATTATACAAAGACTAATCTACTAAGACTGAGTGATGACTTCCCTAAATTCAAAAGCCCTTTCCATTTTGATGATCCCACTGTTGTATAAATCCTTCACTGCTAAACTCCATGTACATGTAAATATCTGCATTGTGCATCTGTTCCTTTAAAAAATAAATGTAATGTCAAGTTAAAAGTAAACCCCTATGGTGGAACCCAAATATAAACAAGCTCTATAATAAAACGAAAAAATAGTTCCAGACAAAAATAACTCTTTCTCTCGATATGCCAATAACACTCTTACTAAACTAAACCAGGAAATGCAAACCTTAATTAAATTAATTAACTAATTAACTAAAGCTAGATATGAAGTAATGATAGTCAACTAGGTGAAAGATAACCACCAAGCCTTTTGTAATATGTTAGAAATGTCAGAAACAATGTTCAGCATAGTGCAGAACTAACAGAAAATGGTATCCCATACTTAGATCCAAAGGATATAGTCATGCTACTAGCAGACACATTTAGATCAAACTTCACTCCCTCTGCCTTGCAATATTATCAGATCACACACCCATATTTACACCTTGACTCAAATCTCCCATGAACTTCTTCTCAAGGTGCTATGTAGGTCGAAGAACACTACATCTATGGGCCATATAACATACCAGGCTGCTTACAGCTTGAAACATGACTAACCTCCCCTCAAAAGCTATTCAATATAAGTCTTAAAACACACTTCATGCCAGATGAATTAAGGACAGCAACAGCCATGCCCTTTCACAAAGATGGGGCTTCAACAGACTCAAATAATTATAAACCCATAAGTTTGACCAGTAGGCTGTAAAAAGGATGATTATAAAATTAAAAAATAAGGATATAGGTAACCTTCATACTCTCAATCCAGCCTAGTTCAAATTCAACAGGAGCAGGTCCCGACTACTTAACCTGGTCTATTTCTTCAATATAGTTACTGAAGCAATGCATGAGGGCAAAAAATGTGCACTGCATATCTATAACTTGCAAAGGCTTTCAACACTATTCCATGCGTATCATAGATACATTTAAATGTCAATTCCTGTAGAATTCAATGGGCAGCAAACTGGATTACAAATAGAATCCAGGAGGTTAGAGAGGGTGTCTGCACCTTCTAAAAAAAAAAAATTTCACTAGCACTGTATCCCAGGGTTCAGTCCTTGGGCCACTCCTCTTTGGCATTTACCTCTCAGAGGTCAAAGCAAATTTTAAGGGTTTATGGATGACAAGCAGAAGAATAACTCCTACTAGGACACCAACATCCTATTACATGTCATGTCCTGACAAAAATAGCTGGTGTCAAAACCACAGACTTAAAGTAAATGTTAAAAAGTATATAACTGTATACTTCAGCAAGCATGACTCTCTTTGCAGCTATAGTGTTGACAACACACCCTTGAATAACGATCCCATTGTTAGGGATCTAGGAACCTACATCAACAATGAACTGTCCTTTAATCACCATGTATCCATTGTTATAAGGAAGCTGTTTTTCATCACACAGCTTATACCTGAAGGTATTGCATCCAGGTTCAGGGTTTTAATCATTCCACTGTACTCTGCACTCATTAGGATTATCTTTGAGAATATTGTCACATTTAGCATGTACCTGTCCAAATGCTTGCCACAAATGGAGAGACCACAATGCTTTTTTAATAAAGAAAAAAAATCAAAGCTCTATGTCATAACTGTTCAGACCTTTTCAAAGCCTTGGGCCTCTTCTCACTGACAGAAATGCTGCCGAGAGACAACTTCCTGTATAGAGCATCAGCAGATCTTATTCTGTCAGAACTATTACACATGCATAAGTCCAGGTCCATTGGTATCATGAACACCTGCCCATGGGATCTCAATCTCTCTTGCAAAATAAATAGAATGTATTGAAGGAAAGGTATGTATCATAGAGAATACCTCATATAGACATACATTCCACACCACATAAACCAAAGTACTTCTCTTACTCTATACAAAAAATTTGGACAAATGGGTGGGCAGCCACAAATTCATTCCCAGTTTAGCACTCCTGTTCTACATGATTAGGGGAAACATGTAAATGTCCCAACATACGTTTGTTCAGCCCATCTCAAGAGTTATTTACATGCTGACTGTAATGGCAGAAAATTACCACTGGACTGTAAGGTTAGGCTGCTTAAAATCCAGTGAACCTATGAACCTATTTAATTAGTATTACCTTTGGGTTTTAGATTTAGAATTAGGAAGGGGAAGATGTTTTTCAGTACTTTGGCACTAAAGTTTTATTATGATTAGCTGGTAGAATTTTTAAGCGCTACATCCATTATATTTATAAGTATTATATATATATATATATATATATATATATATATATATATATATATATATATATATATATATATATATATATATATATATATATATATATATATGTGTGTGTGTGTGTGTGTATATCTGTCTATCAAAATATATATGTGCGTGTATATTTATACAGTAGTGTAGCCAGGGAGAGGAGAGTGAAGAGGAAAGCTGTCCCAGGTGCAAAAATACTAGGGAGCATGATTGGCAGATACCGACTGGTCTTCAATGCAATGCATTACTGGCATTTATTTGCCAGTATTGCATTTGTGGGCAAAACTGAAACACTCAGTGCTTCATATATGGCATTAACTGTAGCAGCTTTCTTCACTTTACCGATTTAAATGTAAATATATATTTTTTTATCTAAAGTACTTTCTCACTCCAATTGTAACATAACTTTTGGCAAGCAGCTGCTACAATTTATGCTACACATGTAGGGCAAAGCAGTCTTCTGGATTTTTTTTTGCATCAATATGTGAGCTTTTACTTTTTTTTTTTTTTGTTTTTTTGTTTTTGTTTGTTTTCCGTAAGACAGGAGGGTGTCACCAGACTGGAGATAACTCTGGGTGTCACTACATTTCTGTATAGATAGATAAGATATATAGAGAGATAGCTAGATAGATCTATCAATCTACACATACATATACATCTATATATATTTATAGATAGATATACACAATTTGCTCAAGATTTGCAGTAGCTAGGGTGTGACAGCAAAGTAAAGGGATACTAGCATGTTTGTGAGGGCCTGGTCCACTGCCATGCCTAGAACCCCATTTGCCCATGGTCTGACTATATAAGAATTTAGAGGACATGGAGCCTCAGCAATGGCTTTTATTTTAGCTCCTGCAAGATGTAAAAGGTAAAGCATTCAGCAGAGCATGCGGCTGCATAAAAGTGAGTCTGAATGACCATATATAAAGTAACTATGTATGCGAAGTTCATTCTATGTTCTGACTGCACTCTTGCCTCTCTGTGATTTACCTGCCTGTTGCTTTGTCCATGCCCAGACAGCTCTCCGAGTGTGCTCAGGCAATGCTCTGAATGTGGTTAGGCAATTTTCTACCTGTACTCAGGCAATAATCTGTCTGTGCTTTCAGTAATGTGGCTTCATACATATTGTTCAGTCTTACTGTGAAATTTTGGAAAGTGCACAACACACAGAGAAGAAAAAAAGGCAATATGATTATTAATAATATTAAACCAATACTGCATGAGCATATTTGCTGCTTATTTATTAGATTAATATGAACATATAGACTTCATTCTTCAAGACTCAGGCATCCTATCTGAAGATTTCCTTACTTAGTTTCAGCCAACACATCTCTTGCACTCAACTACTAAGGGATTCTAGCACTTCCAGAAGTACAGCTAAAATTCACTAGCTTTCAGTGTTTTGCTTATTAGAGGGCATTTCTCTGTAACATGCCAGCTAGGTGATTTAGACATTTGCTCAGTGTTAGTGGGTTTATATCCCTTATTTTACATTTCATAACCAGGTAAGTGTACTCATCTAAAGACTGTTTTCAGCCTTGATCTGGGCCAGAAGGTATAAAGACAATGGAAAATGTTCATGAATATACTTTCTAAAAAGAGAATTTTCTCTCTGAGCAGTCGTATTGACTTGATATAATGATCCTTGAGCTTTACCATCCACTTTATTATCTTAATTTCTTTTTATGCACTTTGCCATCCAATTTATCTTAATTTATTTTTATGCAGTTTGCTCTAATCTATTGTTTTGTTGCATTGAAATGCATCTATTATTATTATTATTATTATTATTATTATTATTATTATTATTATTATTACTTTTTGTTTTATTGTTTGCACTCCTGTGCAGGTTTAAGCAAATTAATAAATGTGAAACTATGCTTAAAACTGAGAAAAAATATTACAAGACAAGCACTATTACACCAAGTGGAATTTCAAGGTGGATGCTATAAAATATTATACATTTATTTCTCAATGCAATTTATGAAGATTCAAGAATATTTATATGTAATGTATTAATGATAGTAATGGATGCATGTCTGAAATGGATACAATGATATATTCATGAAATTATGCCTCATGCTGCTGCTACTAGTCAACTGAAAAGATATTTCCCTGCTTGTGGTCTCTCTGAACATATTGTCCTCAATAAATGAATCCAATTCACTTTAGAATAATTTTATTTTATTAACCAAAATGTATAATCTATTGCACTAAAACACTATTGCACCTGTTATAAAAATGGAGTTACTAAAAGATGTTATTAAACTTTGTAGGAAGACACAACGAAATAATACAATTCCATGTCTAAAACTGATGATAAAGTGCTTTTATTTTCTGTTACAATACAGAGCAATGCCAAACTGCATTACAGGAATAATACCTGCAGAGCAAATTTTTAGCAGATCCAGCAGCATCAAATTAGATTTGTTTAAAACAAGTCTAACTAAGACTGTTTCCAAGAAGTACTAGAAAACATTCCACCATGACCGAGGGTGACTTGTGGTTTTGGTCTGCTGCTCTACAGATCTTCAAGCTTTTAGAAATTCAGATTTAATTTATGTTTAAAAAAATAGTCTGCTTTTGAAAAGGGGCATGGCTGGCCTGATACAAGATGGATGCCTAATTCTCTACTCCACGTTTTTGTATGTTTTGTGGCCTCTTGTCAATAGAGATACTATGGCTATAGCAAGTAAACTGATCTTATAGCAGAACAGTTTGATGCAGAGATTTAAAAAAGTCACCTCAGAGAACTGTCTATTAATACTTTTTGAGTGAATGTCTGTGGTAGTCTTTGAAGTGGAGATTTTCTATTCTGTGGCTAAAGATAGCAAACAAGGATGAAACAGTTAGAAACTAGAGTGAGGATTTATGGAAGACAGTGTAAACACTGCAGGATGCATCAATGCTCTACTCACAGTGCATAACCTCAAAAGAAGCACATAATCTAGATGATATTGAAAACTGGTCCTGCTGGATTAATGTGCATGTAAAAGACGTTCCAGATATCAGATACAGACATGGACACTGAAGTATACTTTCACCATCTGTTTGTAAATCACTTACCATGATTATTAAATCCAGGGATTGATGGGGCGCTTAAGGTTGGTCTGTTGAGTAAAGGGTAGGCTACTCAAAGGCAGGTGCGTACTGCACTTCAGTCCACTAGGACTACACACTGCATCATCCAATACAACCATAAACACAAACCACTTCTGGGTAAGAAACCCTGTATGCATTTTTTGATGGACTAATCACAGCTGTTGGATGGATTAAGGAAATCATTACTTCCATACAGAAAAGAACCTGCAGATTTTAGTTATAAGGTTTTGTTAGTGTACTCTGCACTTTGTTGGTGGAAAAGGAGGGCAATCCTACATGATATAAAGGAAATGGCATGTTAACTGGATAGTGTGTTGATCCATCTCAGTTTTTTTGATGAAATGGATGAGGGCTGCTGAACTGACAAAGAAATGGAATACATGCTTCCACACAACAAATGCCAGATACTAGTATTTCCATACAAATCATTAAGCCTGCATAAGAAAAGACCTTCCCAATGTAAAAAAATCCCTTTAACAAAGCACCTTATACAAAAGCTGATAAAGTTGATAAGAACTTCCTGACCTCTGTGTCAGAACCTATGGCCAGTGCTGTGGCACAAAAGAGTTTATCCCCCAGCGCCTATAGAAAATTTGAGGGTGCTCAACAGGATCCCACAGTGCGTCAGCAGGAGCTTGAGGTCTTTTAACAATAGAACAAAGTGGGCCCAAGTAGAAGGTGGAAATCAAGAGACATCTGCATTTCCTCAGAGAAAGCTAGTATGTCCAGTGTGAAGACCTAACCTGGGATTCACGAAGCTCCGTGCAAGAATAAGACTATTCTTGCACAGAGCAGTTCATGTCCATTTATAACAGCAGTGCACCTTGCATATGCATGAAGGCACACTGCTGTTTAATTTAAATGGACACAAACTGTGAACGAGTGCAGGGGGCATGGCTGAGTAATGCATGGACACAAAACATGCCCCCTGCATGGCACTTTCTAAGCCAAACTGGCATAATAATAGAGCTTTGCTCTTATATTATGCAGGTATTTAGTGTCCATGAATACTGAAATGTAAAATGATAATTTCAGTGTCCGCGGACACTGAATCGAAACAGCAATAAGAAAGCAATGCAGGGGGTGTGTTACAGCTTCTGTGACACACCCGCTGCATTGCTTAAGTGCTGTATGGCACTTTTGCAACCTGCTAAAGCAGGAAATGTATACAAATGCACACATAATGGGGGATAAATCCCCCAAAAGTGAAAAAGCATAAGCACAGCCCCACAAACATAGAAGGTTGACAGAGAACAGGTCATGCAGCAGCATGAATCACGTAAGGGTAGAAGTCTGAAAGCAAATGTATGGCAACATTCCCTCACAGCAGCTCATGTTAAAAAAGGCACAAATGATGTCAGGCATAAAGCTACATTAGAGACTTGCCTGAAAAATTGCCCCACGCACTTAGAAAATTGATAGATTACAGGATATGTATTCGCAGGAGTCCCTGAAGGATAGAAGCCTGAAAGCCAAATCAATGCCAGTATTTCATGACTGCAGTCTGAAGTAGTTGTCAGAACACCACAATACACACCCATATAACCTAATAATATCATAATAATATATAACTTTTTTCCAGTAGCCTAAGGAACGTTTAAGTGTAGCTAAGTGAGCGTCCACTTTATGCCCATCTGCTTAGCATAGCTTAAACATCCCATAGGAGCTAAATGCAAATAGACAGGTAAACTTTCCAAGCTATCGTAGTGTAGTGGTTAGAATTGTGGCTTTAGATGCAGGTGTGCATGGTTTGAGTCCCATGACAGGCAGTTTGTTTTCCTATACGAAAGCAGTGTTAAAACTATTTTAGTAAACTTAAATTATGTAGCAACCTTTTTTGTCAACCAGGGTAGTGTAGCAGTTCCAAAATTTACATCTCAGTGTAGAGAAGATGTGAAACCCTCATATAAACACAAGTGCCCCATACAGTACAGTCACACAAGAATATAATTTAATGAAAGCACATAGGGGGATTCATGGAAGGTAAATGTAAAATTATAATGTGTATATAAATATTATTTTATCATAAAGATGTATAATATGCTTAAATGTGCCATCATCACTCTGTAGCCATCAGACTCTGTTCTGACCAGCAACAAAATAGTCAACTCTGCCAAGTCTCGAACCTGGGATGCTGCCCTCTACAATCACAGCAAAATGCCACTACATCATCTGAGCTGTGAAAAGCTGCAATGCTTTAACAAGTATTTCATGCATTCTGGTCATTTAACATTAAAGAAAAAAAACAACAATCCTAAGTGTCAGACCCATGATGCTGAACACTACAGTCAGAGAAATGTACCACTACACCATGTGAGCAGTAGAAAACAATTATTGCAGTTATACCTCAGAACCATCCCTGTCAACCTGTTAGTGCAAAAACCTGTACAAAGGCTGTAAAGGGGAGGTTGAATGGGCCACATATAGGGACATATTTCAAATATTGCTGTTACAAATGAAGACATTTGCTACATCAACAGGGTGTGTTTCAGCAGACAATTACTGAAGGATATAAGGATGGAAACTGAAATGATATGTCATTATTTACTGACATAAATCTTTGGATCATCACCATGATTTACCAGACAAATACAAATAAATTGTAGAACTGAACAAAAGTATGGGCCAAACATCCAGACATTCTATGAAAATCCTGACAGTGGAGAGGTATGCTCAGAACCCCTTAGTGCAATGAATCTGGACTAAGCCTGACAAAGTAGGGGGGCAAAGGCATGAAAATAAGGACATATCCAGAATACGTCAGTAGATAAGTTGACAAAGTTGATGTAGTAACACCGTATGTCCTAACATATATCGACTGAAATATCACAATTCAAGGACTCACTTGCTTCCCATTAGTTAGTCACCTCAATCATCACATCATACCACTAATGTGTCAGGAATGGTTTACTATCATATGTTCGGATTCACTGTGTTCGATTTTTCAGATTTCCAAACATGTTCGAAAATCAGAACACCGAACACAGTAAATTCTGAACTAAGCATTTCAGTAAAGTTGAATGTCAAACATGTCGACTTTACTGAAATGCTCACATCCACTCAGCATTAAAACGCACTGTTTGCAGGGGGGGCTGCACCCCCCACCCCCCTACTTATATATACAAACTCCAAGATCACACTACAGTGAAGGAAAGGGTACATTTCCCGAACCCCACCTTAGTGCGATCTGCACCACAATGTCAAACCTTGTAATATTGAACGTTCACTATTACAAGGTTCAACATTGTGGTGGTTGCATTTTCAGATATGCAAATGAGGTTTCACACAAATGTCAATCACACAAAGTGTGATTGACTATATGGCAGTAAACCGTCAAGAATACACAACAGTTATGGGGACCAGACAAAAGATATTGGCTTGACACCTGAACAGCCTACAAATATGTGGACAGAACACAAAAGTAGGGAAACTACACTGAGCTACTGAGCAATGTCCAAACTACAATCGGACTGACATAACACTACCCAAGTTCAACTCTGGGGCTGTACACATGCATTAGCAAATATAACAGGCACTACAGGGATGTAACTCTACTGGAAAACAGACTCTGGTGTGAAAGTGCATACCCCAAAAAATTGCATCACAGTCACAGTGGCATACCAGTAAGCAAACTGAACACTAAAGTATAATGACTCAGTTAGCAACAAAATCCCGTTTGCCACTCACACATTACCCCTACATATACTGTCCCAAGTCACAGTGTAGTGTGAATAATGAGGTGTTACAGGACATGTTACGGTCTGCATGTGCAAATATATACAGGCGATAGGGAACCAGAAACTGGAGCAGCATGCACAATCAGATAGAAAGGGCCCATGACACTCACATGAACCCCCTCCCTACACAGCCCAAATAACATGTACACACTACACTGGTACACAATCCTGACAGTCTTTTAACAATGGGCAGACATACACAGACCCCTCAAATGTACAGTTTCCCAGAGAATGTATAGGCACAGGACTCATATCTATGGCCACTTCCTTGTTACATGTCTGTGGGATCTATGACATCACTGGGATGGTAGCAGGAGTGAATGCAATAAATAATGATACTACATACCTCTGAACCTCTTAGTGCATGACATCTGGACAAAGCCTGACATAATTGGGAGGCAGAGGCCCAAACACAGGGGTATATTGGACATATTGCTGTGATAAATATAGACAGTTGCTGGTGTTACCGGCTTTGTTGTAACATGTCTTTTTTGAGGGATATGAAGTTAGTAACACCAATGGATGTTAGCATTTACTGACTGCATTACCCAAAGTATCCTACCGATTAGCCAGGGACAACAACTGTCTGGTGAACAGACCAAACATATGAGCCACGCATCAGGACAGGCTCTAGGCCTCTGGATAGTGTAGAGGTATAACCACAGTGATGTAACAGAATGCAAATCCTCTGACAGCTGCCAAACATGTCACCCAGAGCCTTATGAAGCACAGTGAGACCAACATGATACTCCCCCTCATCACCTCTGGGAAATTACTCATGTATATTCAAATATAGCATGCACTAGAGGGATGGAACTGTAGTGAAAAGCAGAGAGTGGTACAAAAATGTCCACCCAAAAACATTTGCAACACAGTCACAGCAACATACCAGTACCCAAAATGAACACTAGAATACAACGACTCTCTGAACAAACATATCCTGATTGCCATTCACATACTACACCAGCATATACTGACCCAATTCACAGTGTACTGGGAATCCTGAGGTGTTACAGGGCATTTCACAATCAGCCCCTACAAGGATACAGACCTGATAGACCATCAGCAGCTGTAGCAGCATGCAGAGTCAGATAGGTAAAGGATGTATGGCACTCACATCTTCTACTCTCCCTACCCAGCCCAACAAACATCTACACACAACACTGCTACACAATCTTGGCAGTCTGTTCACAATGCCCAGACAGACATAATTGTCATATGTACAGATGTCCACAGATTTACCAGGGTGCAGAACCATAATCCTGGCCATCAGTGCATACCATGGCCAGGAATCTAACAAGTCATTGGCATGATAACTGGAATACAGTTGGTAATTAATGATATACCATACCTCTGCACCTTATAGTGCAGGACATCTGGACAACGCATGATGTACTTGTGGGACAAGGGACTGGAAAGAGGGACATATCACACATAATGGTGTTACAAACTGAAACAGTAGCTGGTGTTACATGTGTTGCTGTAACATAACATCCCTGAAGGATATGATGTCTAGAACACCAGCGGATGTCAGCAGTTACTGACTACAATCCTCACATTATCCTACCAACCCAACAAAAAAAAAAGATGTGCGAGGAACAGACCAAGCATAACAGGCAAACATCTGGCCAGTCTGTGGACAACATGCCAGTTGAGAGGTATGTCAGAGGCATATCACTGTCAGATGACAAGTCACACAGTCAATGCATGTCCAGACTAACCCTGTCAAACTAGCAACCCTCCATGTATATAACAGCACTAATGGCATACATTCTGTACCCGATTCTGGAGCTTTGTCCCAATTGTTGTTGGCCGGTCTTGTGAGGTATTTCCACCTACTGTCTGTGAAGCTGTAGCCCCCACACCTCCATAATTTCCCCCACACAGGCAAGGAAAATGGGCAAACCCCACATGAAGGGCGTCCCATATGTTGGAACTAGCAGCAGTGTCCAGGCCAACACAAATATACTATGTGGGAATCTACATAGCTTTATGGCCTCAGCAATACATGACAGGACAACATCGACCCCTCAAAGTAGGCTGAATGCCTGTGGTGGACAGCAGCAATACACAATTACCATCATAGATGGAAATAATCGCAGGATGGGCCAAGAAGGAACAGGTGCCTCACTGGAAGCCATGTCACCTTGTTCTGCATAAGTAAATAAGGTCACAGGTGATGTACCCTAAGGATGTCTTTGAGTGCAAACTGGAGACATCCACCAAGACCAATCACTAGGCCTTCCAGATGTGTGTCTGCAATTCTGGAGGCAACACAAATATCTGCTCTGTAGTGGTGGTCAGTAACACCACATACACATATACTATGGATATAGGCAACCGGCTGCAGACAGGTGAAGTGTAAACATCACCCCCCTGCCCCACATAGGTACACATGTGCATGTACAGCACCTGCCCCCCTCCCCTCCTGATCAGGAAGCAGGTCTGTAATGCTCTGTCACCATTCCTGGCTGCATCCAACATGAACACAGGCATGGGCTCTCAGATCAATTCTGCAGTGTAGTCAACCACAGCCTGAGCACCGTTGTCATCCCATCTGCACTGACATCAGACAGACAGTTGACAGAAAACAGGTTATGCATTAGTATTAATGTTCAGAAGGATACAAGTGTGAAACTGAAATGTATGCCATAATGTCATGACAGCAGTCGTCAATGACATGGCTGAAAACTGCAATACTCTCAATTTAATATAGTAATATAATATTAATATCTAATAGATGATAAATAAAAATATACAGCTCAAATCCAAAAACCAAGATAGTGTAGCGGTCAAAGTCCTAACTTTGCATGTAGATGTACATGGTTTGAGTAAAATGTACATGGGAAAGCAGTGTTAAAGTGCTATATTCACATTAAAATGTGTGGTACTTTATTTTTGTCATCCAGAGTAGTGTAGCTGGTGTAAAATAGATGTGAGAGTGCATATAACATGTAAAAACACCCATGTATACACATGTCCCATACAGTATAGTTACACCCCTTGCTACTGTAATGAAAGCACATACAGCCATGTCATGTAAGGGAAATCATATACATTTACTAAATGAAGTCATTAGTGTGGTATATTATGAGAATGGAATGGGGGCAATGGTTAGCAATGCTCAGCTATACTTAGCAGGTTTAACAACACATTTCTGTTGTCCTCGCCCCTCTCTCTGGGGTTTGAGTGTCCAAATTCACCTCCAAAGTCTGTACAAATGCTGTTGCTGTATAAGAAATGGACAACTAAGGACCTTCCGTACACCTCGCCTGCACATCCTTAGTTATCTTCCATATTGTTATTCCCTCTGTGTGCCCCTTTTCCACCACTTTCCTATCACCCATTTCTCTTTTCTTTAAAAGAATTAGTGCAGGTGTAAGCATGAGTAAGCGGTTTATGTGGGAGTAAGAGCAACAAAATTAATAGCTCTGCTGGGTCTTGAACCCAAGGTCCTGTACACCATAGTCAAAGCAATGCACCACTACACCATTTGAGCTACAGAGAATGTTCCTGCTTTTTCCAACATATGCTCATTCAACAGTAGGGAAAAGGAGAGTCTATAGAATCAGTCAGGCCTTGTATGTATACACATGTATATATGCATGGAGATGTATATATATATATATATATATATTTATATATATATATATATATATATATATATATATATATATATATATATATATATATATATATATATATATATGGACAAATATATGCGTACTATAAACAGTGATATAGACATAAAATACACAGACACACACACAGACACACACACACACACACACACACACACACACACACACACACACACACATATATATATATATATATATATATATATATAATATGTGTGTGTGTGTATACATATATATATATATATATATATATATATATATATATATATATATATATATATATATATATATATATATATATATATATATATATATATAAATGGGTTCACTTTATAATTCAGAAATCCTGAAATATCGAATTTGAGAATCTTGAGATTATAAAGCCGAAACCTTAAACCCCTCACACACACACCCCTACTTAAATATACTAACTCCAAGGTTACACTAAACAGACAAACACATGAAAACATCACCATACAAGCTACATTCCCCTTGCACACACACACATCACAGTAACAAAACACACTGACAAACACTAAAGCCCCTAACCAAAACCCTTAAACATAAATACTTACCTGAACATCCAGCTATCCATTAACACAGCGCAACACCACAAGCACTACTTGAACACCTCAGTACTTCAGGATTTTGAAGTTTGCGCTTTTGGGGCGTCAGAGTTTTGAGCTTTCAGCTTTATAATCCCAGGATTCTGAAATTCGATATTTCAGAATTTTGGGATTATAAAGCGTTCCTATATATATGTGTGTGTGTGTGTGTGTGTGTGTGTGTGTGTGTGTGTGTGTGTGTATATATATATATATATATATATACATATATATATATATATATATATATATATATATATATATATATATATATATATATATATATATATATATATATATATATACTCATAACATGTAGTGGAGTCACATCTCAGAAACTTACTTACTAACCCTGGCCCAAGGCTGTCCAAATGGGGGGACAATGGGACAAAACTAGGGACATATTTCAAATATCGCTCTTATAAATGTAGAATTTTGCCAAAGTGACAGGATTTGTTTCAGCATACATGTTCTGAAGGATGTAAGTTCTGAAACTGAATTGTATGTCATCATTTACTGTCACAAATCCTCAGATCCTCACAGTGATTTACCAGGGATATGAAAATAATGCATCTGTAGAACAGACCATAAATATGAGCAATAAACCTGGGCATACTGCAACAATCCAGACAGTCCTGAGGTAGGCTCAGAACCCCTTAATGCAATGAACCTGGGCCAGGCCTGACAAAGTGGTGGGAGAAAGCCATGGAAATAGGGACATAGCTGAAATACTGGATTAGATAAGCTGGCACAGTTGCTGCAGGAACACCCTCATGTTTGTCCTAAGATATATTGACTGGAATAGCACAAGTCCAACACTAAATTACCTCCCACTACTTAGTGACTGAAATCCTCACATCAGCCCACTTATGTGACAGAAATACACAGCACTTATGGGGGCCAGGAAACACTATGTCCTACAAATATCTTGACATGACATCACATTAGGGAAACTACACTCAGCTGCTAACCATGTCACCAAGCACTGTCCACGCTACAGTCAGACTGACACAACACTAACCCAAATTTGCTAGGGGGAATTACACATGTATTGGCAAATATATCAGGGACTACAGGGATGTCACAGCACTGAAAACCAGACACCAGTGTAAAAGTGCCTAACCCACAACCAATTCCACCACAGTCACAGTGACATACCAGTAAGCCAAAGGGCTGTGTAAAAAAAACATCTAAACATGTTTGCCACTTACACACTACCCCTACATATATTGCCCAATTCACTGTGTAGTCTGACACCTGACTGTGGTATGAGACATGTCTCAGTCTGCCCCTACAAACATATACAGCTGATAGAGCACCAGAAACTGGAGCAGCATGCAAGGTCAGATAGAAACGGACCCATAACACTTACATCTACTCCCCTTCCTACACAGGCCAAATAACACATTCACAATACACTGCTAGACAATCCTGACAGTCTGTCAACAATCACCAGAAATACACAGACCTTTCAACTTTACAGAGTCCCACAGAATGTCCAGGCTTTCACCTCATATATGAGGCCTCCTACACATAACATGTCTGACAGTCTGATACATCACTGGGATGTTATCAGGAATTAAATCACTATATAATGATATACCATATCTATCCATCTCTTACTGCATGACATCTGGACAAAGCCTGACATACTTGGGGGGGCAGGGGCCCAAACACAGGAGCATTATTGACATATTGCTGTTATAAACTGAGAACGTTGCTGGTGTAACAGGGTTTGTTGTAACGTATCTGTTCTGAGTGATATGAGGCAAGAAACACACATGGATGTTACCATATACTGACTGCAATCCTCAGAGTATGCTACTGAATTTCCAAGGGCACACCAAATATAAGAGTCCAAACTCTGGCAATTCTGCAGATAGCCCTACTGTTAAGAGTTACGTCAACCACATAACACTGTCAGACTTAAAATCACACAGAGCAGCCATATCCACATAAACCCTGTCAAACTAGCATTACCTCAACTGTATAACAGCAATACTAATGTTCTGTCCCTATGTCTGGAACATTCACCCCCAGTTTGTTGGACTATCTCCACAGTCTTTGTTGTAAGAGGTATTTCCAGCTACCCTCTGTGATGCTGTTTGTCAAACAGCTCCACAAAGTTCTCCTCACAGGCAAGGAAAAGGGACAATGCTCACATGAAGTACTCAGTTATAGGAGTGTGTTTCCATGCTATTGGGTATAGGAATAATACCACAGCTGTTCTACATGCAATTAGCAAGTGGGGGCCTCCAGTTGGTGCACAGCCATCAGCTGCTCATGAGCATTACTTACAAAAGTCAAGCTGCTGCCTATGTAAAACAGATGTATATCCTACATCTGTCTCAGAGAGAGAGAAAGACAGACAAAAAGATGGACAAACAAACAAACAAACAGACAGACAGACACACACACACACACACAATGAAAGTGAAGGTTATACCAACTGAACCGAAAAAAAAAACAGGTATGTCAAACAATTATGCATGTAATGGAATGTAGTAGGGGTATGTAAATGTGGAAAATAGGAAGTTCAACAAATATTATGTCTCAGCAATACTTGCTGTACTGATATATTGCTGAGCAGAACCTATGGCCATAACATCTGTGTCTGTCTGCACTCTGTGGTGACATAGAACACAGCTCAGGGCCCTGAGTCACCCCAGAAATGGATGGCTCACATATGACCACTACTGAAGTGTGTGTTGAACAATACTGACTGTTACACTACTAGGCCAGCTACTGGGATGTTGTGGATATCCATATGTTAATTGTGAATACAAATATGATATACATGTTTGTCTCAGAAATGTGATGGACCTATACAGAGTATTTGCATACTGAAATACTGTTGCAGCTGTGTGTGTTAAACTGCATGTGATATACTGAGCTCGTACCATTCAACTGTTCATTGTTATGAACACTGACCATATGGGTGCCTCATATTTGTAGTTATTTCATCAAGAGTTGTGTTATGTCTGTAAAATAATTGGAAACCTGTGAACACTGACATTTCAACATCACCTTCTCTTTCTTTTGGCTGTTCCCGTTAGGGGTTGCCACAGCAGATTATCTGTCTCCATGTCTTCCCGTCCTCTGCACATTGCTTTGTCACACCAACCACCTGCATGTCTGCTATCACCACATACATACACCTTATCTCAGGCCTTCCTCTTTCCCTCTTACCTGGCAGCCTCATCCTTTCCCAGATATACTCAGCATACCTCCTCATCATATGTTCAAACCAACATTATCCAGCCACTCTTTGGCTTTGTCCCCAAGCTGTCCAACCTGGGCTAACCACCTAACATACATATTACTAATCCTGTCCACCCTCGTCACACCCAGTACAAACCTTAGCATCATTAACTCTGCTATGCGTTGAAAAGTAAAATAGAAATGCTGGTTACTGCCACAGCACGCTTGCTTATAAAGAAGATAAATAAATGGATAAATAACTCAAGCAAGCGTTGACCGAGTGATCGTGGTTTATCTGTATAATAAACTGATTTATCTGTTCCAGAAGACTGGATTGCTTGGACTTTTTACACATTGAATGTTATCTCTCACTCGGTCAACGCTTGCTTGAGTTATTTATCCATTAACTCTGCTATGTCCAGTTCTAACTCATGCCTTTTTTATGTCAGTGTCTCCAACCCATATAACATAGCTGGCCTTGCTACCCTCTTATAGACCTTCCCTATTACTCTTAATGGTACTCGTCTGTCACAGATCACTCCTGACACTATTCTCCACCACCTGAATCCTGTCTGTACTCTCTTCTCTAACTCTCCCCCATAATCGCCATTACTCTGAACTGTTGTTCCCAAGTATTTAAACATATCCACCTTTGCAAACTGTACTCCCTGCATCCTCACAGACATATATTCTGCCTTAGTTCTGCTGACCATCATTCCTCCCCCTCTCTAGACCATACCTCCACCTCTCCAGGGTCTCCTGAAGCTGTTCCCTACTCCCACCATCTGCAAACAGCACAGTCTACAGGGACTCCTGTCTGATCATGCCTGTCAACCTGTCCATCACCACTGCAAATAAGAAAGGGCTCATAGCTGATTCTTGATGTACTCCCACCTCCACCTTAAATGCACCTGTCACTTTAAACTCAGAACTCACTGCTGTCACAATAGCCTTGTACATATTCTGTAGCATTCTTACAGATTCCTCCGCCACTCCTGACCTCCTCATACAATACCACAACTCCTTTCTAGGCATCCTGTCATATGCTGTCTCTAAGTCCACAAAGACACAATGCAACTACTTCTGACCTTCTCTGTACATCTCCATCAAACAATCTCAGAGCAAGCATCGCATCTGCACTGCTCTTTCCTGGCAGGAAACCATACTGCTGATTAGTAATCCTCACCTACCTTCTTAACCTAGCTTCCACCACCTTTACCATTACCTCATGCTGTGACTGATCAATGTTACCCTTCTGTAGTTATTACAGCTCTGCACAACACCCTTATTCTCATAATCAGTAACCAAACACATTTATCCACTCCTCATACATTCCTGTCACTTTCCAAGATTACAGTAAACAATCTGGTTAAAAAGACCACTGCCATTTCTCCTAAACACCTCCATGATTCCACGGATATGTCATCTGGACCAATAGCCTTTCCATTCTTAAACCTCTTCATAGCTATCCTTATTTCCTTCATGAAAATCTGTTGTACTTCCTGATTCACCATACCCACATCAACCAACCTTCTCTCTCTCTCTCATTCTCTTCTTTCAACAGACCATCAAAGTATTGTTTCCATCTGTTCTACACAGTCTCCTTGCTTGTGAGTACATTTCCACCATTACCCTTTATCAGCCTTATTTGTTGCACATCCTTCCTAGATACATGCCTCTGTTTAGCTAACTGGTACAGGTCCTATTCTCCATCCTTGGTGGCCAAGCTTACATACCACCCTTCAGATGCCCCATCCTCAGCCTTTGCCACCACTCTCTTTGCCATGCACCCCCATCTCCTTAAACTCCTGTCTACTTTCTTCATCTGTCTGACAATCCCACTTCTCCTTCACCAACCTCTTTCTCTGTATACTCCCCTGTACTTCCTCATGCCACCACCAGATCTCCTTGCCCTCCTTCCTCTGTGCAGAGGTCACACCAAGCCCCATTCTACTCATCTCCCTTACTAACTTTAATGTAGTTACCCAGATATTTGCTAACTCTTCACTGCTACCCACTGCCTGTCTTGAATCTTTCCTGAGCTCAACCTCACAATCCCCATTTCTCAGTATACACCATCTGATCTGTGGTGCTGCCCTCATACGCCTCCCCCTCTTCTTGATCACCATCATCCCACAGACCAACATTCCATGCTGCCTAACTACACTTTCCCCTGTCACCACTTTACAGTTTCCAATCCCCTTCAAACAGGACCACCTGCATAGGAGATAATCCACCTGTGTGCATCTTCTTCCACTCTTATATATCACCCTATGGTCTTTTAAAACTATGTATTCACCAAAGACATGTCCGACTTCTTTTGCAAACTCCACCACCATCTCACCTTCTGCATTCCTTTGCTTAACACCATATCTACCCATCACTTCTGCATTCCCTTTGTCCCCTTCACCAACATACCCATTGAAAACTGTTCCACTCACTACTCTGTCACCCTTGGCTACACTCATCACCACTTCATCCAACCACTCCAGAGTACGTCTATCTCATCCATCACACACGGAATTAGCAGAGCATATGCACTAACAACTGTCATCATTACAACATCAATTCCCAGCCTCCTAAACATCACTCTACCCAGCACTCTTATCACCTCCACAAACACTCTTGCCATAATGTTCCTTCAGGTTAACCCCTACACCAGTTCCCCTGCTATGAACACCATGATAGAACTATTTATACCCAACTCTGATACACACAGCTTTACACCCCTTCCATCTGGTGTCTGGAACACACAATATATCCACCTTTCCTCTGTCCATCATATCAGCTAGGTCTGTCCCCATACCAGTCATACTTATAACATTAACAGGCCCTACGCTCACTACCACACTCCTAGTCTTTCTCCTCTCTGCCTGCCATATGAGCATCAGATATCCTCCAGGCTATGTCTGTAAATGCAAAGGCTTCTGTATTATCAAATGATGTATGTGTGTTACAGCAATATGAAGAAAGTGTCACTAATTTTGGCCCATAGCCCACCATGTATGTGTGGTGTCCTTCAGATGTCCTGTCCTAACAGGCTGACATGAATAACTGAGCAGCAAGAGTATAATTACAGTGTGTCATACTGACATAAAACAGAAATGTATATCAGGTATTACCTATGCATATGTATGTATGGGTATGTGTACCTGGCTGCCTCATAACAACTGACATGGGATGCAAAACGTCAGGTAAATAAGCTGCACATATTGTACACATGTGTAGTCTTAGTTTCTGTGCATCCAACAGGGTTACACTTCTACAGCTAATGGTTGTTGCATTGCCCTGACAGAGACATGGGCACTAGAATAAGCATGGGTATCACATTGAAATTGAAGAGTTGTCCAACTGTGTTATGACCTTGTGTCCATGCCTACTACCGACAGATATATGACCACCCACATAGCTGTATGGCCTCAGAAATACCTTACTTGTAAAACCTGTCTCCACCAAAGTAGAGTAATCCCCTTTGTTGGACAGCAGCAATGCACAAAGCAGATAATGGGATGCTATATTGGCTGTACAGGGCAAAGTAGGATCATGCACAAACTGGGCAGCATGCCAACCTTTGTCTGAAAGAGCCTATTAGGTCACAGATGGATTACTGTAAGGCTAACTATGAGTACAAATTGGACACATCCACTAAGGGCAATAACAAGCCCATTTTTACATATGTCTGCAGTCTCAGAGGCAATAACCCAACCCACTCTGTAATGGTGATCAATCACACCGCATACACACACACCATACCTGCAGCCAAACTGCTGCAGGCAGGTTTAGGGCAAACATCACTCACCTGGCTCACAATCAGTATAGGTGGATATGCACAGCATGCACGCCTCCCCTCATCATGGATCAGTTGCAAACTGCCTAATCAAAGCTAACAAAAGCAAGCCCTTGGAGCCTGATAACATTCCTGTCTGCATCCTATATGAACCCAGGCATATGTTTCCAGCTCCATTACACACTGTATGCAAGCAAAGCCTGAGCACCATTGACATCCCTTCTACAAGGAACACGGCCATTGTCATCCCTCTACGCAAACGTCAATGATGAATTGTGGATTATGCAATGTACTGGCCCTCATTGTGTAGAACATGACACATCAGGACAAGGAGTATAATGCATGTCCATACAGTGCTGCTAGGTACAGGGGTATGATGTGTTTGGAAGTGGTGGTTAACAATGGCAATATTCATGTGCTGGCTCTGTAAAGAACTCTGGGCAATGTCTGAGGTCCTGTGATGTGTTTCCCTGTTTATGTCTTCCAGATATCATGCAAAGGCAACCCACATACACTGCTGTGGAGACAGCAGCCATCACGGAAGCTGTAATAATGCACTATGCTGTTCTTTTGGCCATAGCCAGAAAAATATGTGGTGCAGAATGCCCTGTGGGATGATCTTGTCAACAGAATGAACATCTTGTGCCACCATGGATGAACATACAATCAGGTCAGGCATAGAGCAACTGACCTGATACATTGTGCTCCTTAAAGGGCTGCTGCTGTAGCGAGGGACCATACTGCTACCAGTGGGGGTACAGCCACACAGACCCCACTTACAGCAACAGAGGAGCTCCTTGCCATCCTCAGGGTAGCTCCCACACAACATCAAACACATGAAACACCAGTCATGGAGGTGGGGGGCACCCAGGCAACAGGTGAGGAGCATGCAGGTAAGGCCAAAGTGCACATCAATGTAATGAGGTAGTAATGAAACTGTCTTCTATAGAGTCTCTAGATGCATGTATCAGTGCAAAATGGATTAGTGGATGGGGTTTAGTAATGCACACAAGTGCACATCTATGGTGAAGGACAGCAAATTATGTAATATAGTGTGTACTGTACCTGTGCAGAAATGTAGCATTCATCTTGTACCAATGCCATATGTGAATCTGCTGACAATACTTCTTCCCCAAAACTACATAGGTACCTCTGGTCTCCACATGGGACAGCACCCTGAAGCTGGCAAGTATGGTATTACCTATTGTGGCTCACCAGTACCCTGGGCAAGTTATGGCCATGCATGTGACCATGCACACAGCATTTACACTCAGCCATTGGGGCAATATCTGCATGCTCAGTTATGGTGGTGTTTACTGCATTTCATCACGATAGTCATCACAGAGGCCTATTTGCAGAAGATGTCACATATCTATAGCATACCTCACAACCTGTCATTGCAGGACATCTGGACAAAGATTGACAAAGTGGGGGCACAAAGGCCAATAACTAGGGTCATATTGTATAAATTAGTGTTATACAGTGCATATAAATGGAGTATACACCTGTTAGAATGCCAGGTATTTGTGATATACAGAAATGAGAGCACAATAGACAATTTCAAATTTCTGCCAAGCTGTCATGTGACCTATAACATATGCAATTCAATTGTAAAGCAAACAAATCTGTTATGGGAACAATTATGATACATAATTGTGTAACAACCTAGATGCATATGTGTGCACAGGCTGAAGCTAATGCTGTGTTGACGCTACTTTCGATATAACTACAGCATTACATCTTATTGGTTATACAGCTGCCATCAATTACAGAGACTCTTTGATTAACAGCAAATAATGGTCAGCTGTCCTACCAGGATTATCCTAACATATACCCAGTTGCCTGCTACAGCAACAATCATGTTCCACATAGAGCTGATGAGGCTGCTAAGAGACCACATTTTTGAGATGTATCAGCCTGGAGAAGGGCACCAAAACATTTCCACAGCATTCCATATACCATAGAACACAGTGCAGACAGTCATAAAAAGGTGGTGAAATTATGGGGCTGCAGTGGCATTGTGAAGGAGTGGACATCCCTCCAAATTCAATGAGAATACAACATCAAAACTGGTTAGGGAGGCTGCCAGGAGTTCTACAGCAAAAGTGAAGAGTAGCAGGAATCTCTGGCAAGTACTGGGTGTGTACTACAATTGACAACAATCTTCATGGTCTCCATACGCCTTGCCTATAGGGTAGGGTTGGAAGATGGCAGCAGTTCCTCACACCAAACAATATCCAAGCCTGGAGAAAGTTGAAAAGCAATACATCAGGTCTCCAAAAAGCAAGTGGGAAAATGTGTTATGGTCATATGGGACCAAGGTTGAACTCTTTGTCCACAAATCTGACAGGTTTGTATGTCACAATAACACCACTGCTCATCACCAGAACAACACCACTACCATGGTGATGGCAGTGTCCTGCTTTGGGGTTGCTGTTCACAAGCTGGAACTGGGGCTGAAGGCAAGTTGCAGGAGATTATGAGCAGTTCCAAACACCAGTCCCTTGTGGCTCCAATCCTTCTGGTGTCTGCCACATAGCTGTAGATGGAGAGGAATTTCACCTTTCCACATAAAAATGGCCCAAACCATGCATCCAAATCAACAAAAGGATGGCTTTTCCAGAACACATGCAATGTTCTGCACTGGCCCAGCCAGAACCCACACCTATATGCAATAGAAAATATGCAGGTTACCTAAAGAGGGGAGTGCACAAGAGATGCCCTTGCAATCTGACATAGTTGGAGGTGTTTTGCAAGGGAGAGTGTGCAGACATTGGCAAGTCAAGATGTGCCATGCTGATAGACACCTTCCCAAGAGAACTGAATACTGTGATGAAATCAAAAAGTGCTTTAACGGGGTACTACTTTAAGGGTGTGCACACTAATGCAACCAGACTATTGTACCTATTCCATTTACCATATTTTACCCATGACTGATATGTGTGTTCTTCAGTTGGATTGCACAGGCTGTATGTCATATGAAATGAGGGAAAAGGTATGCACTGATTTCTGAGGTCTCATGTGATATGTCACAAAATCATGGCATGTTAACAGGGGTGAGTAAACTTAATATATCCACTGTAAGTTTGGGAAGTTGTTTGAGTAACTGCCTTTATTTTAACATACATGTACTGCAGGCTATGCAGTCTGCACCTCAAATTATGACATCAATCAGTGGCACCATTCCACAATCAGTGGCACCATTCCATAGGTCATCCCAGTAATGTATCAGACAAACACAGGAGTTATGGGGAACAGACCAAAAATATGAGCCAGACATCTAGACATTCATCAAAACTCTGTACAGTTGGGAGGTATGTTCTGTAGGAGTTGTCACAGTGTTATACAGGTGAACAACAATAATGTTTACATGAGTGCAGTGTGTGCTAGGTGAATGCCTATCACCTGCTAACACCACTCATGCATCCCAGAGGTGTATATTAGTAGTTAGAGTCTGTCCAGATTGCGTATGCTATTGTCTGACTGCTTTTCGTGAATGTCCCCATTTGGCTAATGTGAGTTGTGTGTGTGTGTGTGTGTGTGTGTGTGTGTGTGTGTGTGTGTGTGTGTGTGTGTGTGTGTGTGTGTGTGTGCATTTGCGTGTGTACCAGCAAGCCTTATAGTGCAGGTAATAATTTACATATGTTGTTTTTTTTCTCACAGGTGGACATGGTGGCCACAGTCCCTGATGCTCTTGTCCTGATGTCAGTGTCTCTTCAGACTCTGACCATGATGATGCTCCTATTGAGGCACAGGTGGGTTTCTCAGAGGCTGACTCTATGCCATTGTTTGGCATCTCACTGTTGTCAACCCCATCCCACCCACAGTCACAATGCCCACACATACCACGTCACCAGTGGCCACAGATAATGGACAGTTGGTGGGTGGTAGCATAGAACAGGATAGTGTGGTGACTATGGTGAGTGAGGGTGTGGGAACTAGTCATAGCCAGAGTGCTGGCAATGTCCCACACAGACAGATGGGCCGGCATGCTCAGAGGAGGATTGCAGCCCATCATGCTCCTGTTGCAAGTGCCAAAGCAGCAGGAATCCAGACGCATGTTTTGGGCAGTCATGGAGGCACGGGCATGTAATGAATGTAAAACGAGACATATATGCAGGGTCATGGATGAGTACATTCCCGGTGTCCATGGCGATATTCATGAACTCACTGCAGCCACTCATGAGCATACTGAGGTCATGGGTAGATGGTGGGTGGAGATCTTGGAAAATCTGTGCTTGAGCATTTGGTGGGGGATGTCAGCAGCCACATGGATGTAGGACAGCACCACAATCAGCTGAGGGTCTGCGTGGCCATGCACCATCACGTTCCCATACTGACAGTATCACCAGTATTACTGAAGGGGGTGTGCTGTCCATGCCACGATGCAGTAGGCCATGGGCTTGTGGTCCAGGCCGGTCCCAACAGGGATGCAGATCCAGCAGACAGCAGTCATCATCAGGGAGTAGTACTGCATCCAGATTTGGCTCTGTTTATGCCGATGAGACCCCTGGCAGGACCAGTTCCCATGTCCGTGGCAGGAGACGATGAACTGTACACCCTGCCATATGCGGCCCACAACTGTCAGAACTAACCCTGTGTAGGGCGGCCACATGGTGTGAATGTGTGCATACAAACACGCACACATCACCATCAGACAAGTCACCTCCACACACACACACACACACACACACACACACACACACACACACACACACACACACACACACACACACACACACACACACACACACACACACACACACACACACACACACACACACACACACACACACACACACACACACACACACACACCACCCCTGTATAGCCCATTTAATGAACATTCCACAAACACACACACATGATGCCAACCATATGGCCCAGCCTAGGCCTGTGGCAAACCCACATCACACCCTGTGCATATGATGACACCTGTGCCACATCCTTGTCATCCATGCCATTGATGCAGGGATATGCTAATATTGGTCTGATGCACAGGGTGAATATAGCACAGTGTAGCTATGTAATGTTATGCATGGTGCTGTCTGCTTGTATTTGGTATGGGTACACATACAGGTGTATGTAACTTATTGGCCAGGATGCATTATTGCTGTTAGTACCACTGACTGAATGCAGTCTGACATGCTGTATTCTGTGTTCCAGGTGTGTGTGTGTCTGCAGACTGTGGCCCTGCAGACATTCCCAAGAGGGTGTATGGCAGAGTGGGAATACACTGACCCTGTCTTAGGCAAGGTACAGCTTGATATGTACATGTACCAGGTGTGTATGCATGCAACAATGTGTGAGGGAAATTGTTGTCAGACAGTGTGACCTTGCATACATACCCCTTGTCACAGACAGGTAGTCTTCAGACATGTCAGCTCAGTGTTGTTTAGTACTACAGGCTAATACATACAAAACAGGTTACTGCAGTATTGTCAGCAGGTCCCTCACAAGTGTAGCCATTACACTGGCTGCAACAAAGTCACCTGTCAACACCTGTTGGCCCTGCCATTTCTTTCACATACACTCAACCTGATGCAGTTGATGAGAGCATGCATGATACTGTGTATGACAGGTTTTTGGTATATATTCCTGAGTTCACTGGGTGGAACAGGGATAGAAAATGGTATATCCTTTGCATACACACAGTAAGGACTGACACAGGGGATGTGCACACAGTAACATATACACAGTTGGCAATAGACAGATTAGTAAACCTACATTTCCACCTTGATGTACTTTACTACTACATACACATGACATGCCCCACATAGATTATATGCATGGGACATAACACACCACCTATTACAACACGTAATGTTCTGAATGCCTTCATAGATGGTGAGATAACCCACCAAAAATAGGATGTGAATTTATGTATTGCTCCTACAAGCCTAAACAAGTGATAGTGTATCAGACGTCATATCAACATTATGTTTCAGTCAGGTATGATGCCTGATGCTGGCATCTGCATCACTACACTCACTATAGCTGATTTGGCAACAATATCACATACATGGGCATTGATAAGGGACACAGACCACATATAGTTTGCAAAAATCTGCATATTCCATAGAGATCTGCACAGAGGACTGGTATGGCATGCACAATGATTTAACATGCTGCATGTGAGGCAGATGCAGTTACAACACTGTATAAAGTAATGCCATTGAGAGGTGGTAAACAGGCATGAATGGTACACAAGTCAAAATGGTATCAGCCAAACAGGATATGATCATCATCCAAAGAAACATACACACACACACACACACACACACACACACACACACACACACACACACACACACACACACACACACACACACACTTGCCAGTAGTTATATTAGAAGCCCTACCTATCTAGTTATTTCTACTATAGTGTTATGCAGTTATCCGATACACCACAGAGCTAACATAATTTCACAACATCCCAAGGTACTTCTAAGGTAAATGACGTCAACAGGCCTAGTCAATTAGGGTAATGGGAAGTTTACTGGGTGGTATGCAACTCAAAATGGTATAACAAACACAGTATATGACTCTCACACAAACAGTTCCGAGTAATAAGCTTAGAACCCCTACCTATCTAGTTATTTATTCTATAGTGATACACAGTTATCAAATACACCACCTTACATAATTTCACCTAGTCCCAAGGTATTTCTAAGGTGAATGACATCAGCAGGCCTAGTAAAGTAAGGTGATGGGAAGTTTACAGGGTGGTCCACAACTCAAAATGGTATAACACACACAATATGGGACTTTCACACAAATACACACAAACAGTTGTCATTAGTGAGATTAGAACCCCTATCTAGTTATTTTACTATAGTGAGATTAGAACCCCTATCTAGTTATTTTACTATAGTGTTATGCAGTTATCGAGCCACAGAGCTTACATAATTTCATCATATCTCAAAGTACTTCTAAGGTGAATTACATCAGCAGGACTAGTAAAGTAGGGTGATGGGAAGTTTACATGGTGGTACACAACTCAAAATTGTATAACACACACAGTATATGACTCTCACACAAACACTTGTCACTAGTGAGATTAGAACCCCTACCTATCTAGTTATTTCTATTATAGTGTTACACAGACACACAACGGACCTTACATAATTTCACCTAGTCCCAAGGTACTTCTAAGGTGAATGACATCAGCAGGCCTAGTTTAAGTAAGGTGATGGGAAGTTTACAGGGTGGTACACAACTCAAAATGGTATAACACACACAATATAGGACTTTCACACAAATACACACAAATAGTTGCCATTAGTGAGATTAGAACCCCTATCTATCTAGTTATTTTTCTATAGTACATGGTACACACATTCACATGCACATACACACACAAACACTTGTTAGTAGTGAAATTAGAACCCCTGCCTATCTAGTTATTTCTACAATAGTGTTACGCAGTTATCACACATGCTACAGAGCGTACTGGGCTAGCAATACACCAAAGGTGCTGATAACTGCACAGTTGAGGTGAACTGTTACAGGTGCCAGACAGTCAGCCTAGTTCTTTCTCTCCTGCACTTCAAATAACCTAATAGCTTTACACTTCAACAGGTTTTTTATCAATTATAATACAGATATTACTGTTTCCAAATACATAACCTTTAGATAATTCCTACTACTGCAAACCCCTCACCCCACCAACTTTTTCAGTATGTAAGGGCAATATTTTCAACACATGCCTATCATTGTGCATTTGTTCCACTTTTCTTTCTGCCCTTATCCAGACATCTTGCTGTCAGAGGTTGAGAGTTATGGGTGTTGGTACAGAGTGCATTCAACTGTGCAGGCATGCCCATTATTTGTAAAAGCAAACATAAGAAAAAGGATTATTGAGAATGACCACTGGCAACAGTACCACACAGCACTTATATTCACAAAAGCCTTGGCACCTCTGCTACACATCCTTCAAGATGTCAGTAATATGTGTAGCATACTCCACATAACACTGTGACTTCCAGGTATGTCAGTGGCAGAGCAGTGGGTGTCACTGACATGCATAACAGTTGGCACTGCAGTTATCTGCACATGGCCCTGTCAAAGGCAGCACTGTACCTAGGGCAGTACAAGATGACTGCCAGGAGAACATGCTGGCCTGATCCAGACAGTATTAACTACGCCTACACATAGCTCCTTGACCTCTGCATATTGTGGACAGGCAACATGTCTTCATGTGTGTTGGTACAGCCGTGCCAATGCGTGCTATGCTTCTGTTTCCATGCAAACATATATGTTACTGCATTTGTGTGTGTATATGGGGAGGGCACACCTGTCCCCTGTACACATTTGCACAGACTGTGCTCGTATTTGCTTTATATTTTGGTTGCATTTACCATACTATTGCAACCTATCTTGGGGACTGGAGGCATATCAGTAAAGAGCCCAGGTCAGATTGTACTGGCATACATTTGCATTTCAGACTTCTTACCCTTCATGGCCTACTGCAACTGCAGGTCCTGCTGTGCTATCACTGTGTGAGTCTGTAGGGGGTAATTCAACATTGCCACCATTTGTGTGCCTTTAGCAGACATTTCTCTGTGGTTTTCTACAGTTAACTTGCTGTGTGGGTGTGAGGGGTGGTTATGGGACCCCGACCCTGACATCCATGCCTGTGACCTATGAGCCCCCAATTAATTGTCCCCACACCTATACTACAGTAGGATTTGCCACCTTGGGTACTATTGCATAGTGTGTGGAGGCCAGTTTTGGCCAGACATTTCCTAGTGGACAACATAACTGTCAGTTGTGTGCTGCTATCCCAGTAGGCCACTTGCATGCATGCAGCATTACTATAGATATGCTAGCAAAACATACAATTCCATCAATTTATTGTTAAGAAGATTGACTTACCTTGTGCTTGCAGAAGTTATGAGGATGGTGCTTGAGTGCTGCCTATATTGAATGCACACAGTACACTGCCTATACATAGTAAGTTACAGGTAATGTGATGTGTATGTCATCCATTTTACTGTGTGTGTGAGTCAAGGAGAGGAATCAGTCCCTGGGGTCCCTACAGTGTATGTGTGTGTGCTATGCATTGCCTCTTTGCCAAGCCCTGAGCATACTGGGCACCCCTCCATCTGCCTATGGGACCAGGCTCAGGGGCCTCCTCCTGTGAGTCCCTCTGTGACTGTGGGGACCTTGGCAATGGTGGTGGGCTGTGTGTACCTTCCCCATGCTTTTCCTGCTGCAGCTGTTTCCGCAGGATCATATTGTGTAGCATAGCACATACTATGAACATGTGTGCACGTGTGGCTGGAGAGTACTCAAGGGTCCGCCAGATATGTCAAGGCAGTGGAACAATGAATCGAGCATCCCAAACACATGCTGTATAATGATCCTGGTTTGTGCGTGTGCCTCATTATGTCATTCTTGTGTGGGTGTGTGTGCATTTCTGATGGGTGCCATCATCCATGGCTCTAGTACATAACCAACATTCCCCACCAAATGCCCATACAGGATGCCACCACTGGCAAATGCCTGGTACAGCTGTGATGAATGCCAGATGTGGGAGTTGTGATAGCTTCCAGGGCTGCCAGCACACACATTCGTGATAATGCCCTGGGTATTGCACACAACCTGGCAGTTGCTGGAGGGGAAGCATTTGCAGTTTTTGTAAACCCTACCCTGTTCACTGGGTGCTGTTTTGATGTGGATGAGTGTGCAGTCTATGGCACCCAGTAGCTCTGGGTATTCTGCTACACGGTGGAATAGATGCATATTGCTGGTCCTCTCCTCATGGGTGTTGGGGAGGTAAATTTGCTCACCGGCATGTGATAACATGGCATCCAGGAACTGGTGGAGTACCCTGAATGCAGATGCCTGTGATACCCCCATGATGTCCCCAGTAGGTCTTTGGAAAGTACCTGTAGCTAGAATTCTTAAGGCTACACATACCTTCATATCCACTGGGATGGGTTCCCCTCTGTTGGTTCTAGCTCTGAGTTGTGGCTGGCAGAGCACGGTGAGTTGCTGAAGTATGTCTCTGTCCACCCTGTAGCGCTCTACTCTCTTCAGATCATGTAGCCTCTGGTAGGTTACCCTGGGTCTGAGCACTCTTCTCTTCCATGGTCTGTGGTGGTTGTCAACATTATCCTCCTCTCTGCCCTCAGCCTCTAGCACATACTGATGGATCAAAGAATGGTAGCCCCTAATATGTTTCCAGTTAAAATTCCCCTGCTGGTATACACCAATGGTGCAGAGTTTGTGGGAAAAAACAGACTGTAAGGTGTTTCCATACTTGATGCTACCTGCATGAGTGGCTGACTATGATACATTCCAGCTGACATCTATATTACTCATGGCTTTGATTTGGCCACTGTGAGTGTTAGAGGCATTACTGGTAATTTGTGCATGATTGCCTTTATTCTGCTGATTCCCTTTTTTAAGTATTTTTTATTTACATCTCCCCCTACCTTCAGCTATGCAGCCACCTGCTAGCTGTATTATTATGTGCTTTGCCATTGTAAGTTGCAAGAGCCCCATATTAGTGGGTTCTATTTCATTTCTCCTTTATTGCACTGTTGCCCTTTCTTTGTTTTTTTTTTTACATCTCCTTCCATTTTCAGCTATGCAGCCACCTGCCAGCGGTATTATTATGTGCTTTACCTGGCCCATTGTGAGTTGCAAGAGTCCCATATTATTGATTTTCTACTTCATTTCTCCTTTATTGTGCTGTCGCCCTTTCTTACTTTTTTTACAAATCCTCCCATTTTCAGCTATGCAGTCACCTGCCAGCTGTATTATTGTGTACTTTACCTGGCCCACTGTGAGCTGCAAGAGCCCCATATTAGTGATTTCTACTTCGTTTCTCCTTTATTGTGCTGTTGCCCTTTATTTTTTTTTACATTTCCTCCTATTTTTAGCTATGCAGCCACCTGCCAGCTGTATTATTGTGTGCTTTCAATGGCCCATTGTGTCTTGCAGTATCCCATATTGCTGTTTGTAATGCATTTCCCCTTGTTCTGCTATTTCCTTTTTCTTTTTCTATATCATTCATGTTTAATCCCCAGCTTG
Organism: Protopterus annectens; assembly: GCF_019279795.1. Lineage (NCBI taxonomy): Eukaryota > Metazoa > Chordata > Ceratodontiformes > Protopteridae > Protopterus > Protopterus annectens. The sequence continues at coordinate 1,089,337,527 of NC_056727.1, read as the reverse complement.
CTGTCCAGACCAATTTAGCTAGTGTAAACAGCAAGAAATGGCCCTCCCCTGGGTGCGAACAAGCTCATCAGTTAATGGAATAAGTGTATACAGCCTCAGACACACACCCTCGCTTAGCTGTGCTTAGCTAAGCACAAACCCAACCAACGGAGCTCCAATGTGCTTACAGCAAGCATGACACACACCCTTTTTATGTTAGTTGCTCCTCCTGTCTACACAGTGGTGTTAGAGCACCTACAAGGTTAGATGCAGTGTGACACTTAGAAGAATTTTGTGATTCAGCACAACTCCCCCTCATTAACATTCCCCACTGCCTTACTCCATAGTTACTGCACTACACAAGAGCCTTCCCCCTTAGCAACCAGTGTTCCCTATCATTGTTTTGATTCTGCTTGCCATTGACCATAATGGCAAAATGCAGCTTTCACCTAAAATGAGCTTTTCTCATTTTGTTTTTATTTTCCCTACCATCCTGTTTGCGTGGTGCTGCCCTATGCTTAAATGGCCGAGATCGGCCAAAAAAAAATAAACATTTATTTTTATAAAAATTAAACACTTTCCCATGCCAATGGCCATATATTTGGCCATAGGCATGGGCAACCACTTTAATACATGCTTTTATTGGAGCTGTTATGGCTCTGTTTTCTTTTTTTGCAGAAATGTATTCGGTTAGTAACCGAATACATTTCTGCACCTTACACTGTTCCTGCACGGAGACCTGCCTACTTCCTGGATCACTAACTCAGCTAATTTGCATTATTTTCACCAGCAAATGAGTTGATTAGCATACTGCATGGCTTTCCATGCAGGAACAGTGTAGGGCTGCTTGTGCATGTCAAAATGTCATGTTAGTGGATTGCTCAGCTGCCATATTCCATGCAGAAGTGGCTAAACTGCTCCTGTATGGTATATTTTGCTTCATGAATCCTGGGGCTATTTAGAAATTTTTTTCAGATCCCCAGATTCCACCACTAAACATTGCTGGAATACTCAAGGTCTAAATAAATTAGATAAATGTATGGCAGTTGGTTCAGAATAAGTGCCTTCCTTTGAGTTTCTAGCTATATTTTGTTGTATTCCTTTTTTTTCAGATGGTTAGCAGACATTGGCCTTCTGGTTTCTGCTCTGAAGACACCTTAAACATATACACTTTAGCATTCATTAGGGCAATCTATCTACAGACACTCGATTGTAAAATACAATTGTTCTAAAGTTAAAACTCTTTTACTGAGGAGGGATTTAATCCAGCTTTTACTCTCCATTTTGGAACACTGGGTATGCTTCGTTATCATATCAACTAACCCCTTTATTTTCCTTTGCAGACATTGTTTAGCATAATTCTAGAGTAAATGGTGAGGTTTACATGTAACTTATTTAATTTTGATTTTGCAAGTTGCATTTAATGCCTCCTTCTAGAGCCTTAATATTTTATAACTTTTGCATTGGTTAAAATATTACTACTTGTGGTGGCGATGGGTCTTTCCATTCTCTCTGACTTTTCTAAGAAAGAATTCAGCTGACTAACTACTAACATCTATATGATATAGGTTCTAATTCCACAGATAATTATGGATAAGTAGTGATGGGGGAGGTAAGTTTAATCCTCCTACCGATTGTCTTCTCTGTTACTTTATCGGGACTATGCCAGTCAATGCTGAGATTAGTAGAATGCTCTTTATTTTTTACATCTATCTTAAATCAATGAAAAATAACAACTTGATTGTTTTTTACAGTACAACAATGATGTACTGATTTGCAACACTGTCTTTTATTTTACACTTATGGACTTTTGTAGTCTTGGAGTAGACTGTACTGAGTGACATTTTAGTTGATGATGCTTGTGGAAAAAAAGAGGCCATTAGATGTTCTAACAGTCACCAGGGACTCTGCTACCAACTGTAGGTGCTGAATAGGTACCCAAAAGATTGATTCAGACCTGAGGGGTGTTCCTATATCTTTCTGGTGGGGGACTCAGCAACAGAATGTCATGTATAGGGACCACACTGTCCCATGGCTGGTAAGCAAAATGCCCACTAAAAGTGCAGAGGACCTCTCATGGAATGTAAGAGGCAATACTCACCCTATTAGAAGAGCTGGAATACAATAGGATTGAAAGAAGAGAGAGACAGCACACATTGTATATCTAACAGAGATAAAACATAAAGTCAGAGAAGTGTACAGATTTAACAGAAAAGACTTCAAAACAGTTTTTGCTATTACAAACCAAGAGGAGTAAGAAACGAGTATTCCTTATGTTTCACAGTTTTCTGGAAGTGGTAATCTACTTCATCAGGGAGAGTGGCAGGAGAAAGATAATAATCTGGGAAGGAAAGATCAATAGAGAGAACTGGCCAATAGGAAACATTTATAACCCTAACGAAGATGATAAAAAGTTTTATGTGGGATCTCTGGAACTTTTGGCAGAGGACCCCAGATCCTACTCAGTTTGGAATATCAGCACATTGGTACTTAATGTATTTAAGGACAGTTTATACGATGAGAAAGAGAATCATATGAAATGCCAGGCAGTTTTGACTGTTTTTGAGTGGATACATATCTGGAGAGAAGTCCATTCTGAAGCTATTGCCCCAACTTTTTTTCTATGAACATTGTACTGCAAGGTGGTAGGATTTAATTAATTCTTATCCTTGAACATTTAAACTTAGGATTCATATTAAAATGTTACATAAAACTTGGCTTTCTGACCACATCCTAGTTACTTCATTAATAAACATGGAATGGGTCTTCCACAAGGTTGGAAACTGGAGATGAGACCATTTTAGAAGGAAGAGTCAAAGAGATAAAGAAAAACTTAGATCATCTGTCCCTAAAATTCGCACTAGGAACACTTGTCACGATGTTTCCTCTAGCAGCTTCTGGTTGGTACAGTGTAAGATGAATATATATATGGAGATATCTTGGAAAAACTGGGATATAGGATAAGAGACAAGCAACAAACATAGAACTGTAGACTAGAGAGTTGAGATTAACACATAGCAGAATAATTGAAATGAAGAGACTTTAAACACCTACAGGAACTAGAGATGAGATTATATATAGAAATATACATGCTGGGGTTAAACAAAGTAGAGAAAGAGCTTTTTTGGAAAGGACAGTTTTGGTGGCTAAAATGAGAAAGACCCAAAAGGCATAGACTGATTCTCAAAACAGTGATTCCCTTCAGATATCCATTCAGATGGTTATCTACCAATCAAGAAGCATAATTACTAGAAATGATGACTTTAAGGAGATGTTCTGATACTTCTGTGTCTCTTTATAGGCCTGTCAAAAATATGTAATTCTTCTCATGGAACCTATCAGTGGTTCATGTGAGTCCAGTTGGGTCAACTATAATCTCAAACCATTACTTAGGTAGCAAGTGCTGTTCACATACATAAACATAACAAAGCTCCGCGCTTGGATGGCTTCTCATCAGAAGTTTATAAATGGGGTGGCAAACACTTATGGGAAGTATTCTCTAAAGTCTGTAACTCTAAATATCTCGCAATGTGTTCTAATTCAGAATGCAACCATGCAATGGTAACAGACATCCTAAAATGTAAAGAGGGAATATCTAAGCTTGGGGACTTCAGACCAATTTCCCTTATCAATTTAGACTTAAAAAAATGTAGCCAAAATATGGGCTCTTAGATTTGAATTTTGGTTCTGTCTTACCATGCCTAGTCAGAAGGTGCAAAGCAGGTTTGTGAAAGGCAGAGACCTATTGGAAAATTGATTGGACTTGCCAGGCTTCCTGTATAATTATGACCAACACCAATAAGATGCAGGGATAGTCTTTTTGATATCAATAATGCATTTGACATGGTTTGCTGTTACTCCCTTTAGAATTTTAGAGAAAAGTGTGGGGGCAATTAGTTAAGTTGGATGAGAAGCCTATACACCATGACACAATTTAGGGTGTTTTTTAATGGAGAAGAGGTATTTGTTAATAGAGCGCTCTCAAAAACAGGAGTCATATCTAGGGTAACAAGACAAGGCTGTCCCCTATCCCCAGAACTGACATTTCAAGTCATCAGATACAACATAACTTTGAAGGGGTAACTGCTTGCTGATGACTATGTGTTAATGAGCAACAGCCTCCTAAAAGTGCTAGAGAGCATCATGTATTTTCCTGTACATTGGTGAAATTTAAATTTCAGGCTTGGCCTGCAACTTTTCTTAATCGGTAGTGATTTAGTGTGGAAGTTTTGAATATGTGGTGGACAGTGGAGAAATTCTATTAGTGAAGGCCTTCAAATATTTAGGTTTAATCAAAGACTGGACCTTTAATATCACAAATGAGGATAATCTTAGCAAGCTAGTCAGGAAGACAACAGAGCTCTTACCCAGACTGGGCCAACTGTTTTATGCTTATGGAAGAATCCAGGTGATGCAAGTAATGACTATGCCTCACATTATGTAATTACTTAGGCCTCTGTAAAACACCATAGTTTAGAACATTTACAGGAACTCATAAACAAATCTTAGAGGAATTAGGAAAAAGAATTTCAGCTTCATCACCCTATATCCCCAAGTGTTTTTAAATTGAATCAGTTTATATGATGGTCCTCAAAAGACTGGAATGATATGCTAATGTGGATACTGACATTAATGAGTTACCCCACCACCACTACCAACACACATACACTGAACATAGGACTGAATCTGGTTGTTATATAATGACTGTACAGTGGCTGCAAATAAGGCCTTAAGACAAGACCTGCAAACTGTATCTGGCTTCACACCAAAATGTTTGACATCATAGGTAGCTCTACTAAGGAGTACTGGAAGGGAAGAAAGATATTGGACAGGGACCAGCTCCTATTGAGTACAAGCTGCTCCACACTTAAAATATTCACAACTACCTTCACTAATTTCCACCTCAAAAAGCTGGAATGGCTAATATATTTGCAGATAGGTCAGGTTGGGTCAATAAGTTTGGCAGACCAGGCTTAATATACAGGGGAGATTGAAGGTACAAGAAAGAGTTTTGCTGATCAAAGAGGATTGGGAAAAAGCTTACAAAGCACTGACTAAACTAAATAGATGACCCCATTATAGAGATCAACAGATGACAGTACTTTATATATTGAATCTTATCTTGGCTAAGAAACTAAATGTGGGTATAAAACAACATAGTCGACGCCAGAGGTATGGTCAGGGAGCTGACAATTTGTACATGTCCAGGGAGAACCAGTTGGTGCAGGGATATTAGAAATACCTGATACAGTTACTAAACTGAATCAGTGATGTAAAACTTGGCCTTTATTAAAAATTTTTAAATATTTGAGATAATATCAGAAATTAAACCCCAAATTATCCCTAACATTTGTTGGGTTATGGCTGAGATGTTTGGTCAATACCCCAACCAAAATGCCATCAGTATGTAACGTCCCCTTACAATCCTGGGTCAGTAACTAAAGAACTTAAATTCTCACTGCTGACTCCAGTGTGAGACTGTCACTTAAAGAGGAGTAATATTTCACAATTTCTCCTAAGAGCACAACAGGAACACATTCTGTAACCTGGGACTGGACTGTATACTTCTGTCTACCCTTAATGTAACTCCTTATTTCACACTCCAGAGCAATAAGCTATAAGCTTCAGGTGTTAGTTTAAAACAATCAAGAAGACAGTTTTTTATTTTATCAAAATTCAAACAATCTACATCAGCCAGTTTTGATATAGACTGAACAGCTTTGCCATGGAGTAAGGGTGTCAGGAGAAAAACCCAGAGCTCAGGGTTAACATCATACTGTCTACATACCCTCTCAAATATATGAATAAAACTATCAAAGTCATTTCCATCTCTGTATTAAGGAAAAAGTTTACTGACCTTTACGGCTTCTGGGGTCTTTTTAATCCCTTCCCCATTACTCCATGACCTCTCAAAGGGTAAGAAGCTCCACTTCATGCAAACACTGTTTCTTGTTCTCCTCAGCTTCTAAACACCTCAGTCTCTCTGCTGATTCCAGTTCAAGATGTGACATTCTCTCCTCCACCTCCAGTTCATATCAGTGGTGCTTCTCCATTTCATCAGCCTGCAGATATTGCATTCTGTCCTTGTCCCACAGTCATTTGGCCTGCAGGGGCAGACTCTCTAACTCCAGATGGATTCTCAAGTCCTCCAAAGAAAAGTTGGACTGTCCTGTCTTGGCAGGCTGCACATCCCCAATACCAAACTGGATATCCTGCGAATGGCTGTTCTGAGCTGTGGCTGCAACTACGACTGAAATAATTGCTTTCTTAGTCAGGTTTGCATGCACCAGTTCTCTAGCTTCACACTCCTTGGCCAACTGATTCATTGTCAGCTTACTGTAGTCTTCTGCTGACATCTTTGCCTGCTATCCCTGACTAACTAACTAAAAATAAATATAACTGTGGTGGACTGAAATTCTGTATGTTTGCCTTATGACTGTTGAGAGTGTGCACCTCAGTAACAACTACCCACAGGCTACTGAAATCTAATTAAAAATCACACTGCTGCCACCAATAATGTGACATCTGGTCAATATCCCACTGAACTGCCACCAATATCTGATGTCTCCTTACTATCTTGGGTCAGTAACTAAGGAACATCAATCCTCACTGCTAACACCAATGTGAAACCATCACTTAATGAGGAGTAATATTTCACAATTACCCCCAAGAGCACAACAGGAATACACTCTATAACCTAGAACTGGACTGCATACTTCTTTCCACCCTTAATGCAACTCCTTATTGCACACTCCAGTGCAATATGTTCCAGATTAAGACCTCTGATACACTCACGCTTAAATAAATTGAATTTCACACATCTAAACACTTCTGGGAAAGCCTGATATAGATTTCCAGCTGTGTCCCTTCCCCCAAATTATATGGTAACACACTACCACCAATCAGAGTGTCTACATGCCTTTTCAAAGGGGTGTCCAATTATTAAAATTAGATATCAAAACAAATGGTAGCAAATGACCTAAAGCAGCCAGGCTTTCAGAGTGGCCCAGGAATTATCAAAGCAGGTATAAACACTTTCAAATCACTAAATAATAGATTAATTTACAAGCCACAATGTAAGCTAAAATTATTTTATAATGAACAAAATGATTAAAAATATATAACAGTAATTTCAATAAACAAATAGAATTCAATCACCAGGAAAATGAAATTAATACTGAAGGATAGAAATCCAACATTTAGAAAAACTGACTAATTATTTATAATTTCCTATCTAACTGAAGAACATTGTCTCTGATCTAAACTAAGTATTACAACACAGCAAAGGGAGGCTTACAGTTCTTCGTGAGTCCTTTGGGTATCCACTGCTCAGTAAAACTATGAACACAACAACTCTAACTGACTTCAATTGTCTTCATTAGGTTCTTTTATAGACTGCTAACTGTCCAGTTATTATTTTCATTTCATTCTTTGAAAATCAACAAACAGTTGTTTATTAAGGTTCCAGCCTGTCTTTTGGTCTCTGACAGTAAACACAGAACATCTGGCCACTTTCATTGACATCATCTGTAGATCAGCTGACTCTGAGTCTGCATTTAAAATCTCGCGCACAAACATGTGCAGTTAGACATGTAACAGAACACTGTTCAACGTATTTTTAAACATCCTATACAAGAAAGTATTAATCAACATGTAAGAACTTATTTACAATATCATAGCTAGTCATGCTGGCATATAATACACAGGTTATTCTGAAATTATGTACTAAGCTTCAGCCAGACATGCTAGCACAAATGACAGTGTCTGATTTCTTCACAATGGCCAATGTGGTTAAATTGCTTTGCTCTAGACAATGGCAGACAAAGGTGAACTTCTTTTGAGGGGTTTTAACACTTTCTGCTCAAGCACCTGAGATATATTTTGTAGTCATTTAAGGACACTGGTCAATATGTAAATAAGCCACAGAAAGGGGACATGTTATGTGCTAATTATGGGTCCAGGAATGAGCTGTGTTTTAATCATAGATGAAGAATGTACAAGTGCATTTATCATTCAAACAAATGTATTCAGTCAGTAGTATGTTGAGCAATGTATATAATATATATTAGATGACAGACTGATCATGTCCTTGATTATTCTGCTGTTGCTCACATTTATTATTACTTTTGTTATCACAACATAAATTGAATGTTTATTTTTTATGCATCATTGCATTTAGTTATCATAAAATGAACAGAATGCAGTTTAAAATGTAGTCAGCTTTTCTCTTTTGGGATCTCAGAACTCTTTACATCCTTCTATGCATGTGTTAGGTTCAATTTTCTTTTTAAAACAGTCATAAGCATATTAGGCATATCTGTTTTACACAAGATGTGGTCAGTCTTGTCTCCTTCACTGCAATCTTTATTAGTAGATAATATCTGCCATTAAAAGAACAAAATAGGAACTAAAGTAAAGTCAAGCAAATGAACAACAAAACTGCTTTGTATAAAATGGTAATACTTTGAAAACAAGGCATCTAAATTAAAATAATACTGTCTATTACAATTCATATTTAAACCACAGACAAAAGCCAAAAAATAATCTAGCTAATGCACATGCTGTATATTCCAGTCAATACTGGTCTTGCAGGTGATGAACAAGGGTTTTCTTGCGAATTTATGGGCTGTATGAATCTTGAGTATCTTGGGTACTCAGTTCTTAATTTTTTTTCATGTACAGTATGCAAAAAGTGTAGTCTAACACCATTGCAAAATGAATACAAATTAATCAGGAGAAAAGAAAATTGTTAGAGAGGAGTTAACTAACAGATCAAACAGCTCTGTGGTTATTTAGTGGCATTAGTAATTAGAACTAATTCTAACTACTCGGGAAGTGGCTCTTTGGAGTTTCAGATACTGACTTAAATGGCAAACAGCTTCTTCTTTTTAGAAAGTCAATTAACGATCATCTAATTTTGCTGTATGTGGAATTGCTACAATTGTCTGTCAGAAGTGATACTTTAATAATAACAGTTCAGCCTTCAGATTTGAGGAAGTGGACTTTTAGTGACAATCAAACAGGGTAAAGCTTATTTTGGCTTTCAAGTTGATAAAATGCAAGGATACTGCAAGACTTGAGTCAAACGCATTTTCCATCTATTTAAAATGCCAGGCCTTTTAAATGCTTTGGTTATTATATATAATTAAGTAGAACTGCAAAGTTGGGCAGATTGTTAAGTTTGGTAGTTGTGGCAGGAAGCATACATTCAGCTGATTTGCATTCAAGGTGAGCTGTTTTGCAGTTAGCTGGTGATGCAAGTTGTTGAGTAATTGTTGAAAATTATGTGATGTTGCTTTATAACTAAAGCATGAGTCATAAAAATCAAGGCCATCTGTATAAAACATATAGTTAGAAATGCTTAGACTAGTGGTCAAACAAAGAGATAATGAAGATTTTAAATACGATTGAGGACTGAAAGCCTTATGGTACTCCATGAGTAATGTTTTTTTTTGGGAGGGGGGTAGAAAATGTGTTACTGGAATTAATAGCAAAATTCCAGTAAAGAGATAGCTTGAGTATTATTCAGTGGTGGATGACATAAAACTGGGGTGTGCAAGGGAGTTATTTAATAGAGTGTAATTAACTCAAATCAAATGCTTTAGCTTTTGAAGTCCACAAATAGGGTATCAAAGAAGTGCCCTATACTGATATTTAAAATAATTGTGTCAACAGGCACAAGGAATGTAATTTTCATGCTATTGTTTTTCAATAAGGCCAAGTTGGTATTTGATAGAATGTGGTATTGGTAGAGGTCACTGATAATCTGACTGTATTTTGTTTTTATTTTCCAAATGTTTTGGAATTTGTGCTGTTTGAAGGACAGTTTGTGAAGATGCCATATGTGAGGATTTAGCACTTCCCAAAATACTTTCAGGAACAAGCGATATAGTCTATTAACTCCAGAAGAGTTGTGGTTAGGTAAGGATTGTAACAATTTAAAGTTTTCTTTAAGAGAAATAATTTTAGTAGGGCAACAGGCTGTAAGGGTTTGGTGATGATGGTCTGAGATAATTGTGGTAGACTGGATGATTTATTTGGGATATAAGTTTGTAAGACATTTGAGAAGTCTATGGTAAAGGTTTTTTTGAACACTGGATAGTGAAGAGTTATTTGTTTTAGGAAAAAAAGTGTTTATTTATTTCTTTCAAAAATTGTCTATTTTTGTGAATGTAGAAGTTTGCCTGTTGCAGAAGTAATTTGCTTTGATTTGCCTAATAGCTTTTTTGGCTTAGTTGCACAAGGCTTGCCATACCATAGCTGTTTACTTATGTAGGTCAGTTCGTGTGACATCCATATTAAGTTTGCTGTTTTACACAGGTGAATAATTTGTGGATAAAGTTTAATCTGAATGCTTGAATAAACATTGAGTAGGAAAATTGTAGCCTTATGAATAATTGTTACATTATACAATGTTGAATAATTTATTGCTTTTATGGCATTTGGTATATTTTCAAAGTGGTTGAAGAGTGATGCTTTCTATAGACCATTGAGGTTTAGGCTTACTCGGGGTGTACTTAAAGCAGATGCAAAAAGTGGTCACTGATATTAGGATTACTTGTTAATAAATATACTTTGTTTATCAACAAGGATGTTTAAGAATTGCGAGGTTATTTCTGGGATTATTTGATCTAGCTGATTCACAAATAACTTAGTTTAAGTTGAGGTCAAAGAGGAAGCTGTCTAGGTTATGTCTAGATGGATCAAAAAAGTTGGTACTGAAGTTATGTAGGATAAACATGTTTCTTGTTATGAGTCTGGTTTGAGAGCATCTGTGTGAGGTAAATAAATGCTGAGAAAGAGAGAGAAGGGATGATAAACATAGACAAGGGTTAGTTTTGCATTTCTGGGAAATAAAATAAAATATTGAGAAGTACCTAGTCAGTTTGAAAGTCATTAGTGGTGGATGAAGTAGCTATTATATGCCAGTCTAATATATTTTTAGCTATTGTATACATCCTTCACCAATATGTGAACCTGCTCTGCTGAAACATTGATTCTGCATTTTGGGACGTAGATATGATGTTTGGTAATATGAAGTCTGAGTTAAGATTCACAGAGCACATAGCAAAGATATACGGTGAGGCCTTGCTGTACCACCCAAAGAAAATTTTGTTCAAGTTTAGTATTTATTCTGACAGAGATTAGTAGTCCAGTGTTTAGTTAGGTGTGTTTATAGGGTGCATTCTGATAGATACTAATAGTACACAGAGTGATATTTGATTTGAGGTTGTTATGATTATAACCAGGGTGGTGCAGCAGTTAGCATTGCCACCTCACAGCAAGAGGTTCTCTGGTTCATTCCTTGGCTGGGTTGCCCTCTGTGTGGAGTCTGCATGTCCTCCCTGTGGTCACATGGGTTTCCTCCAGGTGCTCCGGTTTCCTTTCACATCCCAAAGACATGCTGTAGGTGGATGACACTCTAAATTGGCCCTAGGTGTGAGTGTGTGCATGTGTGTGCCTTCTGTGGAAGGTTGGGCACTGGGCTGGCAACTCGACACAGTAAAACTGCACTGCCAGTCATGAGTGGACAGGTGATCCACTGTGGTAACCCCCAACCAGAAAAAGCTGAAAGAAGAAGAAGAAGAAGATGATGATTATAACCAGGGAGCAGAAAAAGAAAGAATTTATTTTTCGGTGGTGCTTGAAATATTGGAGTTTCTTTCACCAAATATAGCTTTTAATCTATCTATCTATCTATCTATCTATCTATCTATCTATCTATCTATCTAGCTATCTGTATACAAATATGTATTTTTGGAAGGGGATATCATGTGAGCTGTGGTGAAATTGGGGGGGGGCAGGTATGGAAATGTGTATTAGAGGAAGTGAGTCACTGCTTGATGGTTCTAGGAGGATAATGTATTTACAGGATAAAATGAGGGTTCCTAAGTTTTTAGTTATAATATCTGGAAGCTAGAATTTAGAAATAGATCATAGAGATGCTCCACACATAATGCATTCTGGGGTAGGAAGATAATAAAGAGGAAAAATATTTCATTGAAGTAATGAATGACGTTTCTGATAATGATTAGGTCACTGGCATTTTTGTGTATAAAACAGCTGGGATCCTGTATAGAATAATATAGTTCAAACAGAATTAGTTGTCGGGCAGTATCTGGAAAATAATATGTTATGCCTGTGCATGTTCATTGGTTCATATAAGTTCATAAATAATTACTCAATTACTCATTCAATAGATCATTGCAAACCTAATAAATAAACCATGATGAAAAAGTTCCCTCCAGTCTTAATGAAGACAACATAAGAAAGATCATGGGAAAAGATGAGGCTGCCCATTCAATTATCTAGGTTTACTTGAAGGTGGCAGAAGTGCTACTCTGTTTGATATGGAGTGTTTTATTTCCAAATGAGGGTGATATGTTGGGGTATGGAGAAACCATGCTGATGTGTCTTATTTATGTGTTGGTTAAGGTTTAGATTATTTTAATTGGGTATTTGAGGAGCCAACTGTTCTGCAAAGGTGTAGGAGGTTAAAGGAGGTGGAATGTTTATTGGTTAAAAGGTCAGACACAGATCACCATGGAGGAGTCTATGAAAATATTAAGCACAAAGAAAGGGTGAACAGGCTGTTAGCATATCTCACCAACTTGATGCCACTGATCTCTTTAGTTAAGAATCTAGGGTCTCTCAATTTGAGTTATCTGTTTAGAAAAACAGAGGCCAAAAGACACATTATATTCAAATTATATTCTTAGCTTTTGAGAGGTTTGAGAATACATATTGCATAGTAATTATAGGTCTGGCTGAGATTGTGGGATTTGTAGAATAACAATAACTGTAAGTCGACTAAAATGTGCACTGTTTTTCAGCTAGGATATTAACTGTTCCATTTGGCTCAGATTGGGCAATATTATTGTAAGCTAGCTCCAAACAATGCTAAGTTTTACTTCTTAACTTCCTGGCATAGCTAAATAAATCTCTGAATTTTTCATTTTAGCTTCAGTGGCTAATGTAAGTTGATATTCAGCTCTGAACTTCCTAATGGCTCCCATAAGTTCTTTACTAGCTGCTTAAGGTAAGTAGAAAGAAACACCTCATATAAGTATTAAATAATGTGTTTATCTTGTTATATTGTTTATTTATACATGCGTTCTACTATAGGGATTTGTTTTATTTTTTTAAGCCTCTCATTATATTTGGTGTGGATGGATAAAAGTACCCTTTATAATTGCAACTATTTAAGTAAGAGTAGACAGCAGAGGAATGGGTGGAGGCTTTAGCTATGAGAGACATTAAAAAAGAATTACAATGGGATTTATTGAATTAAATGAAGAAGGCCTGATTTTGACATGTTACTAAACACAGAGATATTGGCAGGGGAGGTACAACCAGTGTTCAAAAAAAATGTCACAAACATATGATCAGATTTAATGAGGAAAGATTCTGCATATGGAGTTATGTAAGAAGTGATCATATTTGTGAAGATAAGAGCAAGGATATTGAAGCTCCTAGTTGGATAGTTAACTATCTGTACAAAAGAGTTAGCATTTGTTTTTTGTATCATCTACATAGAGATGTTTTCTTTAAGCAGGAGTGGTCCATGGCGTTTATATCATGTTATTAAAAGATGAAAATAGCGAACGCTATTTCATCGGCCCCAAAAGATCTAAACATGAAAATATTGGACATTCAGAACAGCAAATTTTTTCCCATGGGAAAATTTCTATGCTCCGAAACATATACACACAACACAAGCACATCAAACAAACAGCAACCACACACATACACTTAAATTCCTACATCTAACTCTACACTAAACTAAATATACACTACTATCTGCCCACTTACCTTAACCCAAACCCTAACCCTAAGGTCCGTCATTATCGTACACTCACCTAACCCATGCTAACTCACTTAAACTGCCCCAAACCCTAAAGTCTGTCGCTATCGCACACACGCCTAACCAGAGTCCTAACCTTAACTCACTTAACCCGCCCCTAAGCCTAACGTACAATTGCACACTTACCTGAACCCAACCCGTAACTTTCCACCACAGTGCTAAGAATAGCAAGGCCACAGAAATGGCCAACCAAATTCTTTCCCAAGGAAATAATTCACTGTTCTGCAGCTTCGCTATTCTTAGCATTCACTGAATAGTGTTCGATATCAGAACATTCGAAGTTTTAATACTTTGATGTTCCGATATAGACCCGGTTCATGTTATAGTAAAGGACATAGATATAGGATTATAGAGTTAGTTAAGGGAAGGTTTTCTGGAAAATGTGGACAAGGGCAGATCAAAGTAGACAAGCAATGTAACTCCCAGGGGAGCTAATCAGACAGCACATGCACAGCACTGGATTTCCTGATCACTGTGGTTGTAATCAGCTGGTATGTGTATTTTGTACCTGGAAATAGTATAAAACAAATGAAACTTTACAAACTGCAAGATAATGAAGATTAAACTAATATATTTAACAAACTAGCTAAGAAATAGTATGTCCCGAGTACTGGATGCCAGTAATAAAATATGAGCAAAGGAGGGGGGAAGGTAGCTTTAAAGATGCTAACATATACTACAGACTCATGCATATCTGCATCATCAGCCTTACTTAGGCATAAAAGTAAAGTGTTAATATAGTAAAACAGATATTAATATAAAATACCAAAATATATTAGTAAACCTATTTGTGTGGTCACTAATCCATTTTTCCTTGCAGGCAATAGCAGTGTTGCACTTTTATATAAATAATTGATAAATCCTAAAAGCATCAAAATGCAAAGACTGCTATGTCTACAGAAAAACAATCAATCAGATACAGAGTGCCTATATTTTCCTTAGTTAAAAAAAAACAGAAAAATAATTTGAAGCAATTTAGGTAGCTTCAAATAGACATGTTTTCAATGAGAGGTCATTCTCCGCAGTTTTGCAGCTCACTTGGTTGAATTTGTCAAATGGTATCTGCACATAAAGGGTACAACAATGGAAAAAGATGTTACCCCATCTCACACAAAACTATTTATGAGCCTTTTTGATAAACAGTGTATCCACACTTATAATGATGCTTTCACTATAATAGTGTTTACCAGTTTACCAACTACATATATATTTTATATATATATATATATATATATATATATATATATATATATATACATAAAGATATATTGATATATGTGTATACATTTATATATATAGATATATAGATAGACATAGTTTAATTAGCAAAAATGCAATTCAAAAGGACAATATTGTAGCTAAGTGAAACTCAGTAACACATAATAATGTAAACCAAAACATACTGGTAACTGTTGCTAGAAGGTATAGTGACACAAGAGACTTATCTAATTAGTAATTCACATGTAATTAAAAAAATCAGTTAACTTTTGATAGCTATTTGTCTGAACATGTGTTCTGTTCTTTTTTAATATGTGGAAATCGACAGAGGAAAATGGCTGCCAGTGAGACTTTGAAGGATGCATGCATGCAAGGAGGGATCTCCAACTGAATGTGAGGAGTAAGGGGTCTGGATTAAATTCCTTTAATAAGTGGAACACATTCAGTGCACAGGTATCTCTAGCACCCTCCTGCACCTCCCTTAGTAATGCATGTTAATCCTAGTCCTGTTCCTACCTTTCCTCAACTGAAAACTTGCATTAGGAAGAATGTGAATTTCAGAAGATATGAGCCATAATGATTTAATAGTGTCCTTGCAGTTTAGAGCTTCACTTTCTGAAATGAAGCCAGAAATGCACATATCTTGTCCTCAAGAAGCAAAGTCCTTATCAGGTTGTGTTCAGAATGTTATCCATAAATATAATGGTCTGGTTTAATATCATGTTTGCCTTTCCCTTGTTGAGAGAGACACCCAGATTCTGGGAACATTTAAATGTACGCAAACAGAAATGTCTAGTGTCTAAAGGAAATATACTTAAATAAGGCTGTCATCCTGATACTGGCAAAGCCATGCATCCATTTTCCTCAATAAACCTACCAATATCAGTCAGGAAATGTTCTAACTCATCTTTACACATATAATAGAACTAGATCAAAGTAGTTATGTAGAAGCATTTCTGTCAGAACTAAAATTCTTCTGTTGATCTTCACCAAGGTACTGCTAGCCCATTGCCATGTTGGACACACCTACATTCATCCATTTTTAATAATTACTTAGCCATGCCAGGGTTGTGAAAAGCCAAAGTCTATCTCATCAGCCAATGGACATGAAGAAATAACCGACTGTAGCACTCATGGAAATTGCAAACCCACTTTTGGCAGGCAACTTATTTTTTTTTTTTATTTTTTTTATTTCTCAAAATCTTTTGGGTTTCTAATACCATGATGGAAATGGACCCTCATTCCTAAGTCAAAGTATGATTAATGATTATGAAATTAGTATTGTTTCAGTCTTTGATGTTAGCCAGAAGTGATCTTCATAACACCCACACTGGCCCAGTAATGACTCCTTCTGAATTCAAATGGAGTTTGTATCTGTAACATATCTAACTACGATTGTAAATTTATTTTTTAGAAGACCCATTGCTCCTACTGCTATTAGAACTGTCTGGGTATCCTTCTTCCACATTGCCCTCATTTTTGCCTGCCGATCCTGATATTTTATGACTTTGTGTCTCTCTGTATGTAAGACACTGTACTGACTGTGTGTGGGAATTTCAATGATCAATACTACATTTGTCTTCTTTTCATGGACCACTATATCTGGTTTTCTCGTATGTATTTTTTGAACTGTTGGTAGTGGGTGATCCCATGTGATATAAACTTCATCACTTTCTATAATGCTTTGTGACCCAGTGCTTTTCAGCTACTTCAATATTATAATGTTTGCACAATCTCCAATGCAGCAGTCTTGCCACATTATTAGGCTTTATACAGTCCTTCTGCCATTAGTATATCACAGCCAGCAACAAGATGTGCAACTGTTTCCAGTTATGTTTTACAAAACCTACATTTATCTGTTTCTCCCACATGTTCAATGGACTTTGCAAACCATCGTGTACGTAATCCACAATCTTGGGCCGCCAATATTAACTTTTCGTCATTTGGTTTAAATTTACGAAAGAAAACACATCAAGAGGTAGAATTCACAGCTTTATTACAGAAGAGATAAGCACTTTTGTCCCAAATCTATTTAACCAGGAACATCATCAGATGCATAATGTTTAATTTTCGTGTTGTTTAAACCCCCAGAAGAATAACATCATTTTCTTTTCATATAAGTTTCCCAATTTTAAAGTTACCACAATCTAAAAACATTTGTGCTTACTAAAAGCAGAAGTACACCTACACCTATAACAAATTATATGTATTACATATTTTTAAAACTACATCATACAGTACTTTTTTATTTTAAACATAAAAAAATGCTATTAAAGCACTAAAAGATGTAGAAATATAGAGAAATCAGGCATACCCTATCTGTTTCGGTAAGGTTACTCATATATATATATATATATATATATATATATATATATATATATATATATAATATCATAGATTCATGTGTATTTAAATAAAAAAGCCTAAAAATGAGCAACAAAGTAAAAAAAAAATAAATAATAATAATATTAATATTAATAATAGTGATAGTAAGACCACTTAATTTCAAATTATTCATTTAACTATATAAACGTGTAAATGTATGTTTATCTCTAAAAGTTATCCTACTAAACTACTTTCATCTCATAAAAGCCTTTAATTTTAAGAAACTGGTGATGGACATGCTGTCATTTAGTCCTGGCCAGTTTATAGAATTAAGGTGTAATTGCCAAGTAAGTTCTACTTTCTCTAATAAATAAGGCCAGGCTCCACCCATTTCAGGTATATCCAATGAGTCCAGTATAATAAACATAAACTGGTGTGTGGGATATGATAAGATACATTTTGCTAGTGCATTAAATTCACTACCATCCATGATATTCCTTAGAAGTTCACTGATCCTGTGTTTAGTGTACGTTTGGTCTTACTGACATAAAAACAGGGGCAGTCACCACATATTGTGCAAAATACTACCCGTTCACTACTGCAACAATATCTCCCTTTAATAATAATACATACACCATTTATTGCTACTTTTCTTGTTTCTAATATATTGGGGCAAAACCTATATGGCCCACATTTATACATATAACCATTAATATACTTATATCCCTTCTGTTCAAACAGATTTTTCAGATTCAGTCCCTTCCTAAAGGCACAAATAGGTTGTTGAGCAAATGCAGGAGATAAAAAACAGAAAAGTAAAAAAAAACATATGAGAGATGAAAAAAAGTATAATAATAGTACAGCATATCCTGCTCCACCAACTTCTGAAGAATGGCACCCTAATAGACTTAGAACTGAACATAACATTGACTTAAATAATGGTTATGATAATGAGAACACCAATTATGAGTTAATGGATGACCATTTTTTAGAAGAGGAAGAGTATCCACCCCTCAGACGCTCCGAGTGGTTAATGAACCAGCATGGGAGAAGACAATAGAACTTAAATCAATGGGGGATGGGTCGTATCAGCAGGGGGAACAACAGGAATACCTGGAGGGGGAACCAACTGAGATAATGGTTCCCGTTATCGTAAAACATCAGAGACTGGTTCCAGTGAACAGAATTTCCTTTTGCCCCCATTGAATATTGAATATTGAACTGAACAGCTTAAGGGACTTTAAAGTCTATAATTTTTCTGATTTAACTGTAAATGTTAATACGTGCGACCTTCTCGCTAAAGGCTTTACTTTTGTGCCTAGTCAGCCTATTAATGTGGTACATACTATACTGGATTTAAAACAGTATGTGAAGAAATTAAACTTGAATATAATGTTTCATAAAGTAGAACAAGTTAGTTACCCCTTTAAGATTTCAACCACCTATAATCCCCCTATTCACCCTATTAAAGCAACATTTGAGAAGACCTGTGAATTGGATCTCCGGGCACTTAGCAATAATTATAACAAAAGTGTTTCCAGTGTTACTATTAGTAATTTACATTGTGATGAGAAGTTTGAATTAAAACTTTTGAGACAAAATAAAAGCATTAGAATAATGAAACCTGATAAGGGGGTGGGGTTATTATAATGAATTAAACAAATTATATTGGTAAAATGAGAGAGATCTTGGAGACAGACACTTCCACTAAGAGTTCCTTGAATGAATTAAATGGCACATATAGAAGAATTAAAGGATTTATATATATGTTCATTAATGGGTTAGTTTCTATCAATGAACTACATTACCTTTCATTGGACTTTCCAACTATATCTATGATTTTTGGCATGCCAAAAATTAATAAGAATTTAAACCAACCCCAATGAGGCCAACTGTGGATGCCAGGGGATGAATAATATACCCCCTGGCAAAATTCTTGGACAAGGAACTAAACAAATACATACAAGGTGAACCTTTTGTTTGCATTGATTCATGGAACTTTCTCAAGAAGTTTAATTCCATAGGATTTAATAATATTTTTTTATTTATCACAGTGGATGTAGTCAATCTGTACAGTGTTATTCCACATGATTTGGGAATTCAATGGTTTTGTGATTATTTACATTCTAAGCATATTCCCCAAGATAGGATTAATATGTACAGGCTAGTATTAGAGATGGTACTAAGAAACAACGTTGTCCTATTTGAAGGGGAATATTGCTTGCAAAACCAGGGGGTGGCTATGGGCTCCTGTTGTCGGGGCCTTTACACTAATGTAGTGATGATAGAATGGGAAAAATGTTTTTTAAGAGCATCACCATTATTTTGCCATTGTAACACTTATAGTCATTACTTGGACGATATATTTATTTTATCTATTGGATGAAGAGAACTTATAGTCCCATTCTTGGAATATCTAAATAACTAACTTCTTGAAATTTACCCATACAATTGGAGATACTGAAATCTCATACTTAGCTGTACTATTAAAGAAGGACCAACAGAATGGGAGATTCGTATCTGAAATTTTCCGTAAAGAAACATATTCTAACAGTTTCCTACATTTTAATAGCTGCCACCCTTTTACACAAAAGCAAGCTGTTCCAAAAGGGCAGTTCGAATGAGCAGTTTGAATGGTTACTTTATGGGATAGCTTCACTAGGGAATTTCAATTTTTGAAAGACATGTTCCTGAAGACAGGGTATCCAGTGGCTTTAATTGAGGAAATCATGCAGGAGGTGAAATTAAAGAGAAGGATTGGACATTTTAAACCCATTTTGGATTCGACAATATCCAATATACTTGTAAATGATACCTTTAGGACAGAAGAGGGAGATGATGATGATGGGGACCCTGTTGCTGATTTAACTCAGAGTACTGCATTATATAATAACCTTAATCCATCTAATAGAGAAATCACCCCTTATAAATCAAGTTTCTAGGGATACATTCCTACTTAAAAATATTCTAATAAAAAAATTGGAATTTAAGTGGTGAAAAAGAAGTAAGAGAAATAGGAGGTGAAAAAACTATTTGTGTCTTATAGAAGGGGTTGAATCTGAAAAATCCGTTTGAACAGAAGGGGTATAAGTATATTAATGAGTATATGTATAAATGTTGGACATGTAAGCTTTGCCCTAATATATTAGAAACAAGAGAAGTAGAAATAAACAGGGTACTTATTATTATTAAAGGGAGATACTGTTGCACTAGTGAACGGGTAGTTTATTGCACAATATGTGGTGACTGCCCCTGTTTTTATGTTGGTAAGACTGAATGTAGATTAAACACACAGGATCAGTGAACATCTAAGGAACATCAGGGATGGTAGTGAATTTAACGCACTAGCAAAACATATGTCATCATATCCCACTCACCAGTTTAAGTTTATTATACTGGACTCATTGGATATACATGAAAGGGGTGGAGCCTGGCCTTATTTAATAGAGTAATTGGAACTTACTTGGTAATTACGCCTTAATTCTACAAACTGGCCAGGACTAAATGACAGCATGTCCATCACCAGTTTATTAAGATTAAAGGCCCTTACAAGCTGAAGGTAGGTTAGTAGGATAAATTTTAGAGATAAACATACATTTATACATTTATATAATTATATGTATAATTTGTTTGAAATTAAGGAGTCTTGCTATCACTATTATTAATAATAATATCACTATTATTATTAATATTTTTCAACTGTATTGCTCATTTTTAGGCTTTTTTTATTTAAATACACATGAATCATATTATATTATATATATGAATAACTTTACCGAAACAGATAGGGTATGTCTGATTTCTCTATTTTTCTACATCTTTTAGCACTTTAATAGCATTTTTATGATTAAAATAAAAAGTACTGTATGATGTAGTTTTAGAAAGTATGTAATATATATGATTTGTTATAGGCGAAGGTGTACTACTGCTTTTTAGTAAGAAATGTTTTTAGCTTGTGGTAACTTTAAAATTGGGAAACTTATATGAAAAGGAAATTATGTCATTCTTCTGGCTGTTTAAACAGCGCAAAAATTAAACATTAAGCAGCTGATGAAGTTCCTGGTTAAATAGATTTGGGATGAAAGTGCTTATCTCTTCTGTAGTAAAGCTGTGGATTCTACCTCTGGATGTGTTTTCTTTCTTGGATTTGTGTTTATTTCGCTTTGTTTGGTTTGTGGTTTAAATTTACTGCTCCTTAACTATTCCTGTGTTTGATCCTGATCAACATGAAGTCGTTCCAAGAGTTTTCAGTACTTATGCATTTTCCACATTTCTTGTCTTTTCATTTCATCCCTCATTTTATATTCTTTCTTTTGTTTTTTTGGTACATTCAGTTGTTACCTGATTTTTAACTACTTCCATTTTGATCTCCATTCCAGCTTGACACCAATATGCTTCTGCTAAACTAAGCAGGGAAGTCATCTTAGACTTATTCCCACATATTTCAAAACTTTCACTACATTTCAGTCTTATGAAGTCAGGAGAAATGTATGCAATCCCACGACTGCAGATCTATACATGTAATCAATTTTGAGGAGGCCCATACCTCCTTCAGAATGGGGAAAACATATTTTTGGTGTACACTGATTTTTATAAATCATTTGATGAGGTTGAAGCATTCTTATTGTTTTCCTGTCCAATTGATCCAACACCATTTGAAGGTAGTCAATCAGTCCAAACCTGAAGAACAATAAGACCAAATTGGTTTATAGCTTGGACTTCATACTTAGATATTAATGCTGTTTTCAGTATTAATTTTAGTCTTCTAAAATATTCCTTACTAAGTTTTATTCGTATTTGTTCATGGTTTATTATTGATCCTTCATCAATTCCCAAATAGTTATAAGCACCCTCTTGCTCTAGTTCTTTTATATTGCATTCCTGTCCCAAACTGATGTTTTCTTGGTGCTACAGCTTTCCTGCTTTAAAGTTGCTTCTGCACATCGATCAAGGCCAAATGACATTGTTATATCATCTGTAAATTTTTGACCACTTGCAATTGTGCTTTCAGTTCCTCATCTGATGAACTATACAATTTTAAATCATCTACAAAAAGAAGATGAGATGTCTTTACACATTGTTTTTTTTATGGGATCCAAATTGTAACCATGTCCTAATCTGTTAAGTAGACAGCACTATGGATTAAGGGCAAGACAAAAGAGCAGCGGTGACAGAGAGTCAACCTGGAATATCCCCTTTGAAATTTTATCCCTGCAATAACAATTTGTTCTTTATGATGGCTTAACTGCAAAGTAGTTTGCCACTGTTTCATTGTTGCTGTAGTGTAATCGATCAGTATAGGGTGTGTCTTATATATTTTTAAGCAGTCTTTTATCCATTAATGTGGGAGACTGTCAAATGCTTTTTTGTAGTCTGTCCATGCCGTAATTGCTTATTTTCCTTTTTATGGTTCTCCATTATGACTTTATTTAACAAGAAATGATCCTTTTTTCATATGACTTTTTTGTTATCCTTTTGTTCTTTTGCCACAATTGAATTTTCTTCTTAATGACTATAGAGTCTGTCTTTGATTTTTTTTAAATTTCTCCAAGTCTTTTGGGTTTCTGTTACCATGACAGGAATAGACACCATTCCTATATCAAAGTACGATTAAAGTTCATGAAATTAGTATTGTTTCAATCTTAGATGTCACCCAGAAGTGCTCTTTGCAGCATCCGTAATGTGCCCAGTAATGACTCCTGCAGCTTGTATGGAGTTACATGTATTGGTAATGTATCTAAGTACAATTTTATATATTTTTTATAAGACCCATTGCTTCTACTACTATTGGGACTGTTTGGGTATCTTTCTTCCACATTGCTCTCATTTCTGCCTGGAAATCCTGATATTTTATGATTTTGTGTCTCTCTCTGTATGCAAGACACTCTAGTCACTGGGTGTAGCAATTTCAATGATCAATGCTACTTTCATCTTCTTCTCATGGACCACTATATCTGGTTTTCTCACATCTGTCTTTTGAACTGTTGTTAATGGGTGATCCCATATGATATAGACTTCATCATTTTATATGATGCTTTGTGACTCATGTTTCCAGTGTTTTTCAGCTACTTCATTACCATAATGTTGTACACAATCCCCAGTGCAACAGTGTTGCCACATTATTATGCCTTTCAGTGCACATTCCTTCTGCCGTTAGTATGTCACAACCAGCAATGAGGTGTGTGACTGTTTCCATTTCTGTTTTACAAAACCTACATTTGTCTGTTTCTCCCACATGTTCAATGAACTTTGTAAACCAGTGCGTGCATAACTCACTATCTTGAGCTGCCAAAATTAGCCTTTCATCTTATGGTTTGAATTTTCCACTCCTTAACCATTCCTGTGTTCAGTCCTGATCAACATGAGGTTCTTCCAAAAGATTTCTGTACTTACAACTATATTTATGCATTTTTCACATTTCTTTCCTTCTCATCTGACCCTTCACTTTATATTCCTTCTTTTGTTTTTTGACACATTCAGTTGCCGCCTGATTTTTGTCTACTTCTGGTTTGATTTCCATTCCTGATTGACATCAATATGCTTACTAGACTAAGCAGGGAAGTCATCTTAGAGTTATTCTCCTCATGTTTCAAAACTTTCACTGTGTTTGGGTCTTGAGAGGTCAGCAGATATGTATGCAGTCCCATGATTGCAGATTTGTATGTGTAATCAGTTTCAAGGAGGCCCATACCTCCTTTGGAATGGGGAATATATATTTTTGGTATACACACTGATTTTTATAAATCATTTGGTAAGCATGAAGCATCATTCTTGTTTTCCTGTCTAATCTATCCAACACATTTTGGGCCCATTCGATTACTCCAAAACTGTAAGTTAGGACAGGAACAGCAAATTGATTTATAGCCTGAATTTGTTCCTAAATGTTAATGCTGTTGTCAGGATTAAATTAAGTCTTCTAAAATATTCTTTACTAAGTTTTGTTTGCATTTGTTCATGTTTTATTGTTGATCCTTCATCAATTCCCAAATATTTATGTAGTTCCTCTTGCTTAAGTTCTTTTATATCACATTTTTGTCTCAAACTGATATTTTCTTGGTGCTGCAGTTTTCCTGCTTTAAAGGTTGCTTTTGCACACTTACCAAGACCAACTGGCATTCTTGCATCATTTGAAAAAGATTTTGAATACTTGCAGTTGTGCTTACAGTTCCTCAGCTGATGAACTACACCATTTTAAATCATTGACAAAGAGAAGATGAGAAGTCTTTACACTTTGTTGTTTTCTAGGAGCCAAATTATAGCCATTGCCTAACCTGTTAAGGGCAAGACAGAATAGCAGATGTGACAGGGAGTCACCCTGGAATATTCCCCTTTGGATTTTTATACCTGGAATAATAATTTGTCCTTTATCGTAGCTTAATTGCAAAGTGGTCTACCCCTGTTTCATGGTCACTGTAATGTAGTTGATCAGTGTAGGATGCATCTTATACATTTTAAGCACTCTTTTATCCATGAATGAGGGATACTATCAAATATTTTTTGTAGTCAGTCCATGCCATACTTAGATTCTTTCCCTTTTTACAGTTCTCCATTATGACTTAATTTAGCAACAGATGAGTCTTTGTTCAATATGACTTTCTTTTATTGCCCTTTTGTTCTATTGCAATGATTGAGTTTTCTTCTAAATGACTATAAACTCTTTTGGCATTAATTCCAGTGTATAGTTTATATGTAGTTGGAGAGCAAGTTATTAGTCTATAATTTTTAGGGTAGACTGAGAGTTCACTCATAAGTAGGAGCATAGTTTTTTCCTGTTGTTAGCCAGGTTGGCGTCTGTTCAGGGTGTGCATATAAATAGTTCTTACTCATAGCTAAATCTTCGTGCAAAGATGTTAATACTTTTAACCAGAAGTAAGGTATTGCATCTGGGCCTGGGGTTTTCCAACTAGAGGCTTTTCTTAACTTTTTTTCAATCTCTCTGGCTGTTACTTCATCCCATTTAATATCCTGTACCTTTGAACTTTTTATACTTTCTTTTGCTTCTTCTATCCATTTAGCATCTTTGTTATGTTCCACAGGATCTTCATAAATACTTCTCCAAAATGCATCTATTCTTCTTTTTTTTGGGTGGTCTGTCAATTACTTTTACTGTGTTTCCCAATTTTCCATAAAACTTTTTGGGTTCTTCAATAAATGACTTATTTTGTACTTTTTTATATATCTATCTCTGTATCTTCTATGCTTTTCTGCCTGTGCTGATATTTTTAGTTTATTATCTGCGATATGGCATGATATATCCTGATCTGTTATAATATTGCACATTGCTTTTATCACCTCTCTCTTTCTGAATATTGTTGTTGATCTGTTCCCTCTTCTATACTCCTCTAACAGTAACACTTCTTGTCTTAATTGCTTTATAGTTTTCTCTATTCAGTGCTTTCATGATGGTATTCAAT
Source organism: Protopterus annectens (assembly GCF_019279795.1). NCBI lineage: Eukaryota > Metazoa > Chordata > Ceratodontiformes > Protopteridae > Protopterus > Protopterus annectens. Next base: position 1,089,311,727 of record NC_056727.1, on the reverse strand, counting down.
TTCTCCCCTTCCTTTCCCTTATTACCCTGTGTTCTTGTGGTAGAATTGTATGTTATTAATTTAGCTGCAATGTAATATATCCTGTTAACTTCTGATCTGTGAGAGTAAACTGGTGATCCTGAATCTTTGCAGAGGAGGCAAGCAAGCTGTGAAGCAAAGCAGATGATAAGCTTGTATGAATTCCCAACTATCTGAACATGTAACACATTGCTGTTAGGCATTTGCCAGCTTTTGAAAACAATAGTGAGACCAAATGGCCTGAAGAACTCAAAATGCAGTTTCCCACAGAAAGCTTCAGTCTCTTTGTTTGGGCTTTGTTGATGGAAATGTGGAGGTAAATATTGTTCAATGTCATAGTACGAAGAATGGCAGCCTTCATCAGAAGCAAGACTGATGTTTGTAATGTGAACACCCAGAGCATTCATTTTTATACAGTGGTTCAGGTTTCTGATATCTATAATTGTTTGTTATTTTATTTTATTTATTTTACATTTGTTGACCGGGATTGTCTGACTGAGCTGAAGAGCCCTTTTTCAGCGGAGGCCCAGAGAGAAAAGCTCCAACATATTATACAATTTTCATTATAAATTAGCATTAAACAGCAATGTTACAGGATTATTACAAGGCATTAAGTAGCAATATAATGTTATACAGTGTCAATAATCAGGAGTAGAGCATAACTATTTCAAGAGGTATAAAAAGAAATATGTCATTAAGATGAGTATAGTTTTTGGGGTAAGTGGTTACAAAAACCCAGTGTTATCATAATGTAGTTGCAAGAAGGCAAGACAATTACAATAGAATGTTTCTCTGAGGTGATTTGCTTAATAGAGTTTAGAAGACAATAGAAAGAGCAGTCAAGGAAGCTTAGAGAGAGACAGTGAGAAGAGGGAGTTAAGGGCAGGAAAGTAGATTAAGGTATGAGAAGTAGGGGATGTTTAAGGAGGGAGAGTGCAGCGGCAGGACCAGTGACTTTTCAAGTGCTCTTTGGTGGCTGTCTTAAATTGTTTAGGATGTGTACGGGTCCTGATTTCTAGTGGGAACCTATTCCAGGCAGTAGTGGGGTGATAGCTGTACATGTTGTGTCCAAATTTAGACTTGGGTTTGTAGATTTGTAGTAGGTCTTGGTTAGAGCTTTGGAGAGGTCTGGAGGGAGAATAATGGGAGATGAGAGGGGATAGTGCTGGGCAGTAGGAAGGCTGGTATAGGATAGAATGGATGATCTGGAGCTGAGAGAGAAGAAGCTGGTGGGGTAATTCAAGCCAGTTTAGGTGTTTTAGAGAGAGACAGTGGTGGGATTTGTAGGTTTGTTGGGCAGCAAATCTAGCTACCTTGTTGGAGGTAGATTTGAGTTTGGTCAGGAGTGCTGAGTTAAGACTTCTGAGAATTTGAGAATTATACATTAGACTGGGTAGAAGGTAGGTAAGAGAGAGTGTAATCTTGGCTATAGAGGGAAGGAATTTCTTGTTATGGTAAAGGAGCCCTAGTTTTGAATGTGTCTTTTTGATACAGTTATTAACATGCAAGTCAAATTTAAGCTGATTGTCAATGGTTACGCCTAAGAGCTTAGTACTGGATTCTACCTGAATGGGAGTGTTATTAAGGGACTGTATGGAGAAGGAGGGTTTGATATTGTTGAACTTTTTAGGTAGGAAGAGTAACAGCTTTGTTTTTTTTAGGGTTAAGGATGAGCTGGTTGTTGGAGAGCCATGTTTTCACTAAGTTAAAAGATGCCTGAGTAGCTGAGAAGAGCTTAGAGGGAGAGTTGGCTGTGGTGATGACTGTAGAATCATCTGCGTATTGCACTAAAGATGACTGAGGACAGGAGGTATAGAGCTGATTAGTAAAGATATTAAAAAGTAAAGGCCCTAGGATAGACCATTGAGGTACACCCATTTTGACAGAGAGAGGAGGGCAGAGTGCATAGTGCCATCTCACTGATTGAGATCTACCAGTGAGGTAGCTGGAGAACCATGCAACAGTATCAGAGGAGAAGTTGAGGTTATGCAGTTTGTGCAGCAGAAGAGAGTGTGAGACAGTGTTAAAAGCTTTTGAGAGGTCCAAGAATAGGCAAGTAATAAATTTATGGTCATCCATGGCTATAGAGACTGTGTTAAGGAAGGATAATACAGCTGTACTGATGCTATGTTTGGGTCTGAAGCCATGTTGAGTGGGTGTAAGCAGATTTTCCTGTATTAGAGACTGCATAACTTGTTTATGAATACATTTTTCTAGTACTTTAGAGAGAGGGGAGAGCATAGCGATAGGTCTAAAGTTGGAGATATCAGAAGAGTTGCCTCCTTTGTGTATAGGTAGAGTGTTGCATTGTTTCCAGATGGAAGGGACTTTAGATTCAGAGATAGAGTGATTACTTAGGATAGATACAGGGAGAGAAAGAGAGTCAGCTGCTAGTAGAAGAAAAGTGTGAAGGAATATTATCAGCTGATGTTGAGCATGGTTTTAATTTAGAGATTTAATTATTTTAATTTAATTTAATTTCATGCTTCTTCTCTTTTATTACCAGAAGAACCATAACTGTACCCTTTTCCTTTATATACCAAATTCTAAAAAAATGCCCTAGCTGTGTTGCTTCCTTGTGAAGAAGTAGCTGATATTGTAGGGTACTAATAAATGAGCATGGCACAAAATTTGTTAAAAACTACATTGGGAATGCCATTGATGCCAACTTCTTTGACCAAGAATTAAATTTGGTTAAACCACTGGTTTATAAAATGGAAAATCTGTTTCTCTAATGGTGAGGGTCTAGAAACTGTAATAGTCTGCATGGATAGTTATCACTTTAAGAGGTACAAAAGTTTTTCTGTAGGCTGGAAGGCTTTGCTGTTGCAGTTGCCTGGAATTCCACGTTTTTTTTTCTACCCCATACTCTTATTTGTTCTCTTTGTCCTTTCAAAGGCATAGACATTAGATGATAGAATCCTGTAACACTTTTGATCTAGGATATGCATGAATAATTTTGCTTCATGAATTTTTTTTCACTGCTTCTCAGGTTCCTTAACAGATTTTGAGTTTGGGAGACAAATAATATGGAATGGTCTAGGTCTCAGTTATGTACTATCTCTTTAACAACTTCTGGGAAGGCACAAGCAGTAGTCTGTTAAAGATGGCCTTTGATGAGATCTTCTACCTAATGTAAAGTTTCACTTTGGCATTCTGCTATTTAGGTATGGAAAACATTTTGTTTAATAGCTATAATGCAAGAATTGTTAAGATAAGCACTAGTGTCTACCAACTGACCTTGTTAGATCAGCTTTTCAATAAATTCTGGTGGCTAAGTCTGCTCATATTTATTTCAGTACTTTGACAGAAGAGGAATTAACATATGAGATTTTGGACTATTTATTACTGCTGCTTCCAGTTCTCAATTTAAGACTTTTTTATTTTTTTTTATTTTTCTCAAATAAGAAGGAAGTGAAAGCATTCTGCTGTTTTCATGCTGGGGACAGCTCTCTCCTTGCATCTCTGCTGTAGTTTATGTACTTGTTCATCCTATGACTCACTCTAAGTCTACACAGGATTCTTGGATGTGAGGCGAATTTACCAGAACCATCTTTGTCATTTGATGTTCATATGATAACTTGGAGATTAATGGTTCAACACGTATCAGATTAAAATTAGAGTCTGTCTGTACAACAAAATGTTTTGTGACTGGCTTGAAAAAATTTGTTTTTAGACACCATTCTGGTAATCAGAGTAACCAGTCCAGATGTCATTTTCTGACCTGTTAGTTGCCCAACATACTCTAGTGAAGTATGCAGGTTCTTGAGATGACAGGAATCCCAGACCAAACTCCAAATACTGGACTGGTATAGTGCATCTGCCAGGATCCTGAGCCATCAGTGTTAGAAAAACAGGAAGCATTTTAGGCACTAGATCTTGTCTCTGAGGCAAATCTGACATTTCTTCTAGATTTAGACAACGCTTCCAATTTCCATTTTTATTAATGTTTAACAACTATCTGATAATATTTTTAGGACATGGAAGTAAGAAGAACCACAAGAAGAGCACAAGTAACAATGTTTTTAATGTTAGTTGGTGCACAAGTGCAAAAATTGCCAAGAACAAAATTGGCATTTTTTCTGAATGAGACAAATAATTTACTCGGTTCTCAAGGTGCAGTAACCTCAGACATGATTATATTTAAATGTGTGGCTATATAGATGAAAGCTCACTGTGCGGGGGCTGGGGTTATAAATACTGCAGTTTAAATTCAGCCTTTTGAATTATTGGTGTTATTACTTTATCTCAGTAGAATTAAAATATATTTCTGTATCAATCAAATCATGAGTTTCTTGGAGTTAAAGTTTACAATGAAATTTAGCACAATTGCCACAAATGTGATCATTGCAATATTTATCCAAAAGCAAATAAGACTATGATATGGAAGTCTTTTGGTGGAAGGGAATATAAAGCTGGCAAGAGTACTTGCAAGTGCATTGAACAGACAACATCATTAGCAGACATCAACTCAAGGAAAAACATAGAACTCATTTCTATAAGTAAAACAATCTAGGCTGCTTTCTGAGAAAATAATTTAGTTAAAAGAGCTTCTACCCATCACTGTGAAGAGGACAATGGAGCCATTACAGCAGGACAACTCACTTCATCTTGTGTGGATTGCCAGCTTCTTTTTTTGACTGCCTTGAGCACTGCTACATTCCCTACCTCCAGTCTGTGGCACATACATTAATCTTATTAAAGCATTGCAAAACACTTTTTGCTTTTGCTGCAATTAAATAAAAATAATAAAAATCTAAGTTCAACACATCTGACTTCCTTGTTTCCTATATCACCATGTCACTCATCATGAACACAGGGTCACATCTGCAACGTACTAGAACTGTCTTTTAGGGAGATTGAGAGAATGACTGAAAGAGAGGCAAAAAAGTAACAAAAAATCTCTCTCAATATGTTTTAATTAGAAAGCTGCTTCTAATTAAATATAATAATGTTAATAACAGAACAAAACGTGGACATTTCACTGTGAGAAAATGCTCAATGAATTTCATTTTTCTTTTCTTTTTTTTTAATTTCGTCTGGTCTTGGCACTGTTCTAGTACAGAAGCTGTAGGACAAGAAGCCTAAAGGAATAAGGCATACTGCTATTATTCTTGCTGTATCAGATATGGGTTGAATATGTATAAATAGACACTGATTTCAGATATTTATTTCAATATTATTATTCTTTCACAGTAGGTTTTAGGTTCATAGGTTCATAGGTTGATACTAGGCTATCTGCCCTGGGGCATTTATAAGCCTAGCCAGAGTGTGTTTGGCTTTCGCCACCCTTTTAGATTAGTTGACTGTGCCTCTGTATAGAAGGTCACAGAAGATAACTCTTTTAAGGTTAGTTTACTGTGCCTCTGTCTATTAGGGACACAGAAAAGATCCCAGGGGTAAACCTATGATCTCCTATCCACTCGTCAAGATTTCTCTTGAAGAGAGTCATTGAGGGGCTCTGCCTAACATGGATTGGGATTTTGTCCCAGAGTGAGGGGAGCTGATGGGATATGAATCTGTCCCTCCAGCATGTCCTATTTATTTCTGTGCTGAGGTTTAAGTCCCTGGAGCATGTAGCTCTAAGGGATTTGGATTTCCTGAGGTGGAACATGTTCATTAATTCTAGGTTGGACATGGCTTTATATGTCAGGCACAGATCACCTCTGAGTAGGCGGTAAGCAACTGAGTAGAGCTGGAGTTTCTGTTTGAGTCCCTTGATCCTTTTGGTGAGGTACTTTTGCGGTCTTTCCAGTTGCTTCAGGTGTCGGGCAAGGTACATCCCAAATGGGGCATTGTATTAAATTATGGTCCTGATGAGTGATGAGTAGAGGGGCACAATGACCTCTCTTGATCTAGATGTGAACCCTTTCGTGATAAGGTGGGCTATATAGAAGATCTTTCTAACCACTTTGGCAACATGATTGTCAAAGGAGAGATTGCTATTTACTTGGGTCCCCAAATCCCTAATTACTTCTTCCGTACTTAATGGATTACCACCTATGTGGTAATTTGTGGGCACTTTGTTTTTCACAAAGGGGATGACTATGCACTTTTTGGCATTTAGCTTTAGGCCATGGCTCTGGCACCAGTTATCCGTCTCTGTGAGACCCTTTTGGAGGATGCTTGTGTCAGTCGGCGAGTCGATTATGGCCCCCAGTTTGCAGTCATCTGCGAACTTGGTCAACCATAGTCCTCCCATGTTAGCCTGTACCTCAGAGAAATATATACCGAACAAGAGAGGTCCCAGGACTGAGCCATGTGGGATGCCACTTGTAACTGGTTTAGAGTCTGACATGGCACCTGCAATTCTGACCATGTTGGTTCTATCCCTGAGCCAGTTTGCAACCCATCTTGTGACATAGGGGTTGATATTTAAGCTGGTGAGCTTATTTATGATGCCCGAGTGGGGTATTGTGTCGAAGGCTTTTGTGAGGTCCAGGTAGGCTGTGTGGACTACCTTCCCTTCATCTATGGCCTTGGTGACTGTTTCAAAGAAGTTGACCAGGTTCAAGAGGCAAGATCTGCCCTTAACAAAGCTGAATTGGGGAGGATCCAGTGTTTGGAGGTTCCCAATGTCTTTGTTTATGAGTTCCATGATGATACGCTCCATAGCTTTGCAGACCAGGCTAGTCAGGCTTATAGGGCGATAGTTTCCGGGATCCGTTGTGGCACCACCTTTGTGGAGTGGGACCACTGTTGCTATACGCCATTCCTTGGGTACATATCCTGCAGTAAGGCTGAGATTGAACAGTGACTTTATGCGAGGGTTCAGTTCTTCTTAGAGCTCATGTAAGACGCAGCCCGGGACACCGTCCGGTCCCATTGATGCTGTGATTTTTGCTTTGGAGAGGGCAGCTCTCACCTGTGCATCTGTGATGTCAGGGAGGCTACACTCTGTTGGGAAAGACATTTGCTCTTTTGCATTTTTGCTCTTTTTTTGAAGAGGAAGTCTCTTGTCATGGGGAATGGGAATTCAGGAAACTGCATTTAATGGTTTTCTGATTACAGGATAGATGACTTGACTTTACACAGAATTAGTTCTAAGATACGCTTTTTTAGTTTTTTGCAATCTATATGTTATCAGCCATTGCTTCAGTTTTTATAAGGGAGCTTTCCTAAGTGTGCAAGTTTAAAATAAAACTGCCACTGTGGATATGGTTTTAACAGAATGAGCATATCATCATCTACTGCTTCAGTTTTTATAAAAGAGATTTACTAGGTATATAAAAAAGTGAAATAAAACTATTAATTTGCTTTGATTTTTACAGTCAGAGTTCATTGCTGTCTCTTTTTTTGTAAAAGAACTGCACCTCTGCTATGTTTTAAAAGGTTTACTATTGTTTGTGCGAATGACAGTCTGTCGGCAGCACTGCTGCTGAAAATCAGAATGTTGTGCACAAAATTTAAATGGATGGGATAGTCTAACACACTTATGCGAATGCAGTAGTGCATTCGCATAAGTGTATTCGACTACCTGCACAGAGATCATGGTGCAGTGAGGATTGGAAATTCATCCATATCCTCACTGTAGTGCAATCTCAGAGTTAGAATATATTAGTAGCGGAGGGTAAAGAGGGGCTTGACCCCCTGCAGAAACATGATATGTCATATAGGAGTCTGATTTACATCAGCTCCTATAGGGCTATCACATGAAGGTTTCGGTAACAATGTCGACAAATGTGTCGATCATTCGGGTCGACATTGTGGCCTTTCGGAATGTTTGTGTTCGGTTTTACTTTTTGTTTTTTCGAATGGAAAATGTTTTGCCGTTCGAACAAACAATAGTAAACCGTTTTAAAAATGTGCGTACTTCATCTGTTGCTTCAGTTTTCTTAAAGGTGTTCCACAAAATATGTAAAATAATGAAATAAAACTATCTCTACTATACTTTTTTACATTCTGAGTACGTATTTCCTCTTGTTTCATTTTCTGAGGGGGTGAAGTGAACAGGTCCCTGTGTTTCTATTGCCAAATGGCATTGCTATAATTTTTCATGAAGCTATAAATAGAACTCTCACTAGATCTTAAAGATGGCCAGTAGGCTTGTGATATTCTAATCCATGTAGCAGAAAATTGGTTCACATATAGAGATGGACAGCACTTTTGAAAACTGGGATGAGTGTGTGTGTGTGTGTGTGTGTGTGTGTGTGTGTGTGTGTGTGTGTGTGTGTGTGTGTGTGTGTGTGTAAGGGCATGGTGCTGGCTAATCATAGCTTGTCTTGTTGGTTCTATGTATTGCAGTCTTAACCATACCGCTCAACCTCTCAGTAAAGGAACTTTTGATCAAAACCAAAAATAATGTGGGTCAAAGGGTCAAAGACAGGAGCACATGTTAATTATTGCTCTTAAAAGCTTGAAAAGAGAGAAGAAAAACACAACAGCTCTTAAAAACTTAGAAAATCAATAGAACAACACATTTTCTATCAGCATGCATTTTTGAAAGACATGAAGTTTGAAATTCAATGTCATTATTTAGTGACTTCAATTTAGAATGCCTTGCAAGTAAACCACAAAGTTTAGAGGAAGAATCTGGGCATTTTAGTGGTAATTATTCCATAGCTGGAATGAGTAGAATGTGTGCAAATTTCAACTGTAGGTGCTTTCATTCACTGTGAGTCAAACTATGGCAGAAAAAAAGGAAAAAAAATCTTATGCAGAGCACAGAATCTTTAACAGTGAATGGACAGATAGCTACTTGTTCACCATCTACCAAGACAACATATTATGGGTGATATTCAAAATCACTATGCAAATGAGTTAAGACTATCTATGCTGTTCATGAAGCTGGGATTCATAGAGGTCTCTGACTCTAATGCATAATGGCAGTGAATAAGTCTAAGAAATTGAAGTCATAATGAGATGCAAATGAAAAATGATGTAAAACAGCATATGCTAATGAAGCATTCTCTCGCCTATATGTGAATCATGGCTAAATTTTCCTCTTTTCCGTGCTATCCGCAAATACATCTGATAAGGATGAGTTTTGCCTATCCCATCTTTTTAGCAATCCAGTAAAGATGCTGTCACTTGCTGCTAGCCTTTCTATTTCCTGTTGGGAATGCTTGTCTTGGGTAAGCCAAAACCACTTGCATTCAGTCCAGAAGGTGAAGACATAAGCAGAGAATAACCCATTATAATTTTGAGAATCAGCTGATACCAGATAGGTTTTGAATGGACATGGATATTATACAGGTCTTAGTGAATCCTTACTATACTTGCACAAGGGCCCTTCAGACTGGGGACACATCGAATATCACACAGGCTTCTGTCTCAAGGATTTTTCAGCAATTCATTGGTGTACTCTTGGCAAGTTTGAATCAGTACATCTATCTCCCGTTGTCACCTCAGAACCCATCCTGGATTATGCATGTCTTTTATGGTGGGATACATTTCTCTGAGGTACGTGGTCAAATTGATTATACTCATCTTGCAATTAGGGGCCCTTCTGATGTACAGAGGGAGCAGTACTACAGTAGGAAGGACTATTAGTCCATCAGTAGCCAGGTAGTATGTGATGCATGGAAGTTCATCAACAATGCCTCTGCTCACCATCCTGGCAGTGGACATGATTTCCATAGTTGGCATACTAGATCACTCTGCTATCTTTTCTTGCATGATAGGATGCCCAGTGGTCATCTTGGTGGTAAGTAGAAATTATTTTTCTCTTTTTTTCAATTTTATTTAAGCAATTATTTATAATAAAATTTTCTAAATACTAAACCACCTTTTCTTTTTTTTTTTTCTCTCCTAATTTCTCCCTTTCTCACTCTCTCTCTCTCTCTTTCATTTGTTGCCATCAAGACGGTCTTTGGCCTCCTAAGGAGTTGTTTTAAGTACCTGGATGTGTCTGGGGGTGCTGTATTACCTAGCTAATCCATGGAGGGTAATTTTTGCATTTTGCATTCTGCACAACATGATTATATGCTGGTCTGGTGTTGATGTGGCCCATGCTGTCAATGCAGCTCCCAGTTTCAGACCTGCTATGACAACTGATGTCCATCCAGCAGCAGTAATAACTTTAGTTATCTGAAATTCCTTGTCATCTTTATACATATATATAAATGTATATATATATATATATATTTTTTTTTTTTGTTAATTTCAGAACAGTTACTCATATTATTGTTGGTAAAAGTCATGCCTGAGTACTCACTGACTCCTGTTCAGTGATGTAGTAAGGCATCATATCATGAATAATCACATTTTAACTGTTTGCACAATGCGCTCTAGTTAGGGGTTTTACCTAAGTATGCATGCACTAAATGCACTCTGGTGGCTCAATTATAAAAAGTCTTGCTTTAGTGTTTAACATTAGTTCATGCCTTGCATTTGAATGAAAACATATCATGTTTTTTTTACATTATGCAGTATTTTCTCAGCTTGAACTATGCTGTCTGTTGAGGTACTGCACATCATATTGTTGTATTTTGTGCAATGCTGAAGGTGAAGTGGCAGCAGTGTTTGCTTACAGGGTAGGATACTCATTTTAATCTGTAATTTTCTTATTAGTACCTCCACAATAGCATGTGTATTACTACTTTTAAGTTGTAGGTAACTGCTAGCTGTAACAATATCAGTGCATACAACATTAATGTACTAATCAGTGCAATTGTATGCTATGACATACAAATGTCTTTCCACAGTTCAATGACGTTTTAAGCAGTACCAATATAGAAATGAAATGCATACTCCTAAGTCCCCCACCATTTTTTTTTTTTTTTTTTGCTTATATATAAATTGTTCCCCTTCAAGTTAAACATTCATCTGTATTTGTGAAAATCAAATTGTAACAGTAATTTCACACTTAATACTAGGTCAAGGTCAAATGTGTCATACACATCTCCTACAGATAGACTAGTTCACGGTGCATGTGATTTGTGGTTATGAGAGATGGATGGTGAGTTGGTCTGATGTCAAGACCTACTTAATGCAGGTTTTCCCACAGACACTAATATAACAGTGCTGTGGGACTACGACTGTAACCTCTAGTTAGAGATTATGATAGGTGTAGTTGAATGCTGATGTGGCCTGCATGAAATCTGTTTTTCTTTTTCAGCCCAGATATTGCAGTACTTTCTTGAGAAGCATTTGTAGTCTCATGTGATCTACCCTCATGTACCCAGACATTACTCCATCCTCTTCCCATTCCAAGACTGACTCCTACTTGCAACTGGTAGGTCATAAATTGTGTATGAATGGAGGTGGCCAGTGATGTTGGTTGTGCCACCATGCTATGCATCAGTGTGATCATGGCATTATCCCTATTGTGTGTTATTTCCATGTAGTTCTAGAAATCCTCATGTATTCCCTGGAGGACGCTGGTCATTTGCTGCTGACTCTCTGTGTCAGAGCTCTGATTCATAACAATGCCATGGAAAATTTGGTGCTGAGCAGCCAATGCTTTATGTGTTTCCTGGGATATCTGTGACAAATTCCTTCACATGGCTCCCCTTTGTAAAGGTGTCACTGTGGACACTGTTACATCTGGATGTCTGCCCTCATCCTGAAAGTGTTCACCTGTGTTTGGTGATATTGTTATAGAAGTGTATGGATTTGGAGATTCTAGTGTAAAAGTGCATGGGTTTGGATATACTGGTGCAGAAGTGCACATGTTTGGAGATACTAGTGTAGAACTGCATGGGTTTGAAGATACAGGTGCAGAAGTGCATGTGTTTGGAGATACTGGCGTAAATGTGCATGGGTTTGGAAATATTGGTGTATAGGTGCCTGAGTTTGGAGGTACTCATGTAGAGGTGCAAGTGTTTGGATATACTGGTGTAAAAGGGCATAGATTTAGAGATACTGGTGTAGAAGTGCATTGATTTAGATATACTGGTGTAGAGGTGCATGGGTTTGGAGATACTGGTGTAAAAGTTGCATGAGATGGAAATACTGGTATAGAGGTGCATGGGTTTGGATATACACCATGGATTTGGAAATACTGGTGTAGAGGTGCATGGGATTGGATATACACCATGGCTGTGGAGATACTGGTGTAGAGATCCATGGGACTGGATATACACCATGTGTTTGGAGATACTGGTGTAGAGTTGCATGGGTTTGTATATACTGGAATAGAGGTGCATGGGTTTGGAAATACTGGTACAGAAGTGCATGGGTTTGGAGATGCTGGTTTAGAGGTGCATTGGTTTGGAGATACTGGTGTAGAAGTGCATGGGTTTTCACCCAGTACAAGCTTCAGTGTAATGTCTGCACATGCTTGACTTTGTGATGCACTGTCACTTCCTGTAGTGTGGGTAACATGTTGTGGTGTATGAGACCTTACCATTAAACTTGGGGATTATGTGTCTCTTTCCTTAGGCTGTCTCATAAATATAACTATGTTATCATCATAATCTTCAAAAAATAGTCTGCTACTGATATCATCCAAATTTAGTGATATAGAGGAATTGTTAAATTCTTCTGCTGACCATATAAAAATGATTTGAAAACATTACCAGTAAATTAATAGCATATAGTACTGTGTGCTTAGTGAGGAGGTTTGGAGTAGACTAACCAGGCACGCTGCCTTCACTGTCATTCTGTGCAGATGTGGAATGTTCACCTGTTAATAATAATTGTCATACATTTAATGTAATAATTCCATGTCAGCATTCATTATTGTTTTTAAGTAACCTTTCTGAGTAGACAAGTGTTGGTAGTAGCCAGTGTCCATTCCACCTTTGATTATTCCAGTCACATCATCTTCTTGAAATTTGTTAATATGCAGTTTCTTCCACCAATTGCATTAAAATTTAAGACAACTTGATTTCAGGCGTTTGCCCTCTTATCTTGCTGGGGGTCCCCTTTACCAAACAGATGCCTGCCTTATGTTCTAACAGATGTCATGAGGATGCAGTTTTCCTCAAAACAAACCCCATAATTATATACAGCTGCACAGTTTGATTCCAGTCATGTAAAGTTGTGCTATACTAGCATCTGTAGTACCATAAATGCATTCAGAACAGTAAAGCAATCAGTTTGTTGACAGATTCAGACTCCCCCTATCCTCTACCTCTGTCTTGTATTGATAATACTGACAGTTTTTATTCTTCTGTGACACTCAGAAATTTCCAAGTAAAGAAACATGTATGTTCAGCCAATATTACATCCTTACCAATTCCGTACTTCACATTTAAATCACCTAATTTGTACACTGTATGCACAATCTCTACATGACACCAGAATAAACGATTTTCTCTCTGATGACTAATCATTTGCACGGCTGCTACTATGACTTCCCATTTACAAATGACAGCTTTACATTCTTCACTAAAGCTGTGATACTGTGATCATCATATGACTGAAACAAAACATTTCCTAAAGTGAACTCATCCTTTACTCACTAATTCTGCATCATTTCCAAGTCCCATATTAATTTATATTTCTTTTATGTTTTCTTACTTTAAAAAGTCTTGAGTTTCTTAAGTAATTTGCAACCTAAGTGAAGTAATCACAGGTTAATATGGTAGTGTTAAACTATTTCACATAAATGTAGGACCATTTACATGTTTTGTACACAAATTTATCCCTTTTATACTTAGCTCTGTGAATCACAGTAATCTGTGAATGTTTTATGAACATAGATTGACTCATGTTCTTGTCAATGCACTACTGAAAGTAGCGGAGTGTGTAGCAGGCCTCAGCAGTCCCCAATATGCTGTCAGAATGCATGGGTGGCCTCAGATGTACTCAATGATGAATATTTTTAGAAATAGCAAAATGGAGTCATATGCATGAAAGTTTGCACGAGCAGAACATCATGTGACACACTTTATCACCTCAAAACACTCAACATTTAATAAAGGTTGACACTTATAATACCTCAAAGCACTCAATATTTAATAAAGGTTGACACTCACAGACATAGGAATATTTATTTCTGCAAAAAGGAAAAAGAAAAAAAAGAAAGTAATGCTGCTGTTCATCTGCATGATACTCCAAAAATGTAGCTAAAGCAATGCACAGCAGCTGTTGCAATAGTAATATAAAAATTATGACTACCTCATAGAGTTTTATCCACCATATAAGTGAAATGTGAATGTATTCATTTAAAGAAAAAAGCATGTGACAAAGCATTCTTAATTAAGCCAAACTTGTTGTTAATAATCAGTACCAAGTCTAATGCCCCTAGTGGTTGACTGGTTTGCTTAAGGTGATGATACACCTCTGAGGGAATATTTCTAAACCTATGAACCACACACTTGCTCATACCTTCTTTGTTCTTGTTCTGACACTTGGAATCATGGCAGCACCTGTGAAGCCACCTGGCCTAGCTCCAAGCTGTTCAGATACGGAGACCATGTTTAGTGAGAAATAACCAGTTGTATTATTTTTGGATCTGGATACATTTTTAAACCATCCTTTTATATGTTTAGTGTTATTATGCAGAAAATTATCAAAGCACTCCTTTTGTACAGCTAAGGAACTGAACTACTTTTGTGTGTGTGTGTGTGTGTGTGTGTGTGTGTGTGTGTGTGTGTGTGTGTGTGTGTGTGTGTGTGTGTGTGTGTGTGTGTACACTTTCTGCCTGAACACAATTTACAAACTGTTACATGGAAAGCATAAAATGCCATCAAACAGACACACTGTTCACAACTACAAAAGTGTAATAATTTATTTATAACTTGCAAGAAAGGGAAGTTTGGCCCAGTATGAGAATTCATATAGCAATAAATATTTAAACCAATGCATAGTGAGCAAATAAAGCACTAAATGAAAACAAACAGAATACTATTACTAGTGATATCAATAATATTTAAGAAAGAAATGTGAACTACAGGCAAACAATTGTCTTCCCTTTCTAGCTGTTAATGAAATAAATTATAACAGGCATCTACAGGGTAGGAGAAATACGAGGCTGGTTGAAGCCACAGGTAAGCATGAATGAAATAGTACCTATTATTGTGTGTTTAACTGATTTCATTAATATATATAAAGAAATAATTTATAAAGAATGGTAACTGAAGCACTACAGTGCATTGACATTATTGCAGCAAAATGTAAGGGACATGTCAGTATATAAGTGCAGTATTCTGTATTTAACTGATTTCATCAATGTATACAAAGAAATAATTTATAAAGGATGGCATGACAGTACATTCAGTACATTACCGCAACCAAATGTAAAATATATATTGCTATCTTCTTCTTCTTCTTTCGGCTTTTCCCAGTTAGGGGTCACCACAGCGGATCACCTGTCCGCCCATGATTGGCAGTAGAGTTTTACAGTGTTGAGTTGCCAGCCCAGCACCCAACCTTTCACGGAAGGCGCACACACACACGCACACACACACACACACACACACTCACACACACACACACACACACACACACACACACACACACACACACACACACACACACACAAACACACACACTCATACCTAGGGCGAATTTAGAGTATCCAATCCACCTACAGCATGTCTTTGGGATGTGGGAGGAAACTGGAGCACCAGGAGGAAACCCACGTGACCACAAGGAGGGCATGCAGACTCCGCACAGAAGGCATCCCAGCCGAGGATCGAAACAGAGAACCTCTTGCTGTGAGGCGACAACGCTAACTGCTGCATCTCCAAGGCTGCCCATTAAAATATATTTTGCTGTATAAGTGCAGTATTCTCAGCAGGATTACATAAACTGCATGAAGTTTATGTGTTTGCACAGTGAGCAGCAGCACTGCATATTCATGCCTCACACCACATTTGAAAGTAAACAAGTGCACTTTTGTGGCAGGCAAAAATGTTGGTGACCAGGAAACTGTGTAGTGCAACATGAATAGTGAACCTGTTTCCCTTACAGCAATCTAGGTTAGCAGGATTGCGTGGAATGCCACAATGATTACAAAAGTTTATCATATAGTAATGTATATGTTCCAAACACAGTACAGGACAGTGTATACAATGCAGAGTAGTGTGAAAACTCATTCAAGCCATTCTGTACAAAAGTTGGGTAAATGATTTGTAAGGGTACATGGACTGCCATTTAAAATAAACAGTCAGGGGAAGTGTTTGTGTGTTTGTATTGCATAGGTACACACAGATGAATTGCAGGACTCAGCACAGGGAAAGAGGACAGGTGAAACATTATAATGTGCAGCAGATGAGGGCATGTATATAGAAGAAAGTTGTAGCAGTAACACTAATCACATATTAGCATGGCAGAGTACAAATTTCACAGTACAAAAATGTATATTATGTGACTGTCAGACAAGGTGACATAACAATGGAGAGGATATGCCTTTCTGGTATAAGCATCCTGACATGAACAATGGAGAGGACATCTATCAGGGATGTAATATACAGTTGGGATTTGGTGCATATTATAAAACTATTCAAAGTGATATACCTGAATATGAGTGTAATGTCAGCAGAGGTCTTCAAAAAGTGGGACACAGTTACAGGCTCATGAACAACAGTAAAAGAAGCACACACAATCATGGACAATATCAGAATAATACCACCAGTAATCCCATGTCTCTGACAAAACACGTGATTCTGAGTGCTCATGGATGGTTCTGCATGAACACACTTGTACAACTATTATGACATGTCAGCAATCTATGAGGGTAATCAAGCACACTGTCCGAACACTTAAACATCTGCTGGAGGTGTTGGATGGACACTGCTATAGCTGTATGTGACATTATGATAAATCCAGGCTAGCTTACTGGTGTGCATGGCATATATATGGCACAATCTATACTGTCATGAGTGTAACCCCTGCTATCAATGTTGTCAAGCAGCTATATATTTACTGTGTGCAACACCAGAACAGGTATCACAAATGCATCTGGTGTAACACCTTCATGGGCATTCTGCATCATCAGACTGTAATGTTTACGCAACAAAAAGATTGCCTATCTATGGCCAATAATATATGTGGTACCTCACTGTGCCAAAGGTGTTCCACTTTAGTTACACATCACTGGAAAATGTGCAGTGAGGTACATGAAGAAGGGTACATTGTACTCAGTTAATGGTGTGATGAGGGTTGTGAACTATGGAGGTATTACGGCTTTCGATGTAGATGTCCTGCACACACTCGGTAGTTATGTTGCATACAAGAGAGTAGTCACCACTGTGGCCACATGCTGTTGAACATTCCACATACCATCTACCTCAGGACACGTGTCACATACCAGTTGGTTTGCTTATAGGGTGGTATGTATATTATCCTTGGTTTGTGCATTTTTCATTACGTAATAAATCTCCCCATGTTCTTGCTTCATATCATGTGTTGCCAAGACTGTAGCAGCAATCTTTGGTGTGTGATGACACTGTCTATATTATAATAATATCATAGTTGGAGTTAATTGCTCACAATCTGTATTCCTCCAGACAGTTGTTTGGATACAAGATGTGTATGTCAGTCTTGATGACTGTGACATAAATAATGGACAGGAAAGGGCCTGGTAGAGAGCCCTGATGTACAGACCTGATCACTGGACCAGAGATATACATCACTTCACATATTTCAACATATTTAGATGCCACATATGTGATCCAGTGGTCTACCCACTTGGTGATATAGGTGTTATGGCCACATCTGACATTGTTGAGTGAATATCTTACTGTATATTTGTGTCAAATGCCTTGGCCTGGTCAAGTTCCAAAGGATGATAATGTTCTCATCATGCATGCTCTTGATGACCTCTGCCAGGATATCTAACCTATGTAAAAGACATGGATTTAGCATTAATGACTATCACATGTCTGTTGCACACAGCCATGATATTACTAGTGTCCATATAGAATAGGTCTGTGATTTCTCACCAAGAAAATACAGGCACTACATACCATGCCATGACATATGCGGATAGAATGAAAGCCCTGTCAATGTAGTCTGTATTATGTGTTATAAGATGACTTGTGCCTGACCTTCAAGCCAGTCTCTGACCCTAACCTGATGGGAGTACTACATATCTGCAAGTCAGCTATAGCTGATGGCATCTGCAGTGTGTGGTGAGGAAAAAATGTTAATAACAGTGTCCTATATGGTGGAGTAAAATGTTCTCTCTAATGCCAAGCAATTGCACAAGCACACATACTCACACTAATTAACTGCACTGAGAACAGAACCCCTACCTATCTAAGTAAACTGACTAGAGAACTCTGCATTTAAGGCAAGTGGCACAGCTCAAAACTGACTTGGAGAGTGTAAGATAGTTTATAGCTGATGACATCAGCAGTGTCTGGTGAGGAGAAAATGCTAATAGCAGTGTCTCATATGTTGGTGTAAAATGCTCTCTGTAGTGTCAACAGAGGGCACACACACACACACACACACACACACACACACACACACACACACACACACACACACACACACACACA